>NC_135877.1:7555899-7855899 GCF_031162955.1 Sander vitreus | reverse complement strand
ATAAGGGGCCACACTGCACAATGCACGCACGCACGCACGCACGCACGCACGCAGCTATTACAGGACAAATCTTATTTATAGTCAAAGGCCTCTGTTGAAGTAGAAATACTGAAAAGCTTGATTGTATTCTTTAGGACTCTATGACAGGAAACACAGAATACAACTGCAAGAACGCCTTCAGGTACAGCGTCATGACTTCCTTATATAACAATATGCAAACACACACACACACACACAGGCAGCTCTTTTGTAGTACATGGGGCAGCAGGTGCACATGTAAATTTGCATTTGTCTGTTGACCGTGTAATGGCCGCCTAGAGCAAGAGCATGAGTGAGGAGACAAAGAAATGCTGGAAAGATGTAGATAAAAGAGAGAAAGTAGACCTTCTGGGCAGGGGAATATGGATCAGCAACAATGAGCGACTACTGTTTTAACGCACTACAACACAGTCGGACAATCTTTCCATTGTTTACTATAGCAGCTGCTCTTGACATCAAGAGCCAATCCATCGCATCACTCTCTTCAGTGTACTTGCAAGAAGCTGAATACAGCCAAACTCTCTCTCTCTCTCACTGGAAAAGTGATTGCCTAAAAACATAGCATAATACATTTTTTTTGAAAATCAACAGTTTAATATAATATTGCAATCTGCTAATTATCCTTAGAATTGTCACATTTAAAATTAATTCATCAAGAGTGCAGTAGGACAGGTGCATCGTTAAATCTGCTGTCAATTAAGACGCATAACTGTTTTACCTGTAAGACCATATACTAAAGAAGGCTCCAATATGGATGTGAAGTGTTGCTCTTACAGTAGAATTCCAGTCATTTTCTAACAAGGTTGCATCCTTAATGTTTTTTTCGGGATGGCGAGAAAGCTCACAGGAAATGATAAAGACGTATGACAAAGACCTTGACTCTGTCTTTTCTGCCCAGAGGGCATTTGGGAATGAGGCCAGGAAAAAATGAAGAAGGGTCAAGAGAGCAGGAAAGAGAAAAAAAGACAGAGAGAGTGTTCTGCTGACTCAGGGTTTCATCACAGCTCTGACTGCTTCCGGGGTCAAAGGTCGCTGGACAGGAAGGAGGCAGAGGTTTGACGGTGGCAGAGGATGGTGGCTGTCAACTGAGGTCGTATGAGGATCACACACACACACACACACACACACACACACACACACACACACACACACATAGAGACACAGACAGACAAGCTTGATGGAAATGTTGTCTGTTGAAAGGACAGTTCAGCCCAATCATGGCACACATGGGACATTAGATGAAAGACTTGGTAAAAGCAGTGGAAAAGTCGGGGGAAATACGTAACAAACAAAACATTTTGCATACATTTATGGTAGGAAGTCGAAAAAGTATGGCTTTAAAAATACAGCTACAGTAATCACAACTCTAACCTTGTATTAGTAAAACAAATCCATATGGAATTTACCTCTGCTTGTGCTAGTTCGACAGATGTTATTCAATATCTCAGTAACTGCAATATCCCATGGCAGCAGCCGGCAGATGGTTTTCAGCATGCTTTGCTTTGTGTCTCAGTTCAGTTCACTTGAGTTGGTTCATGAATATTTATCATGAATATGCCTTGACGGACATGGGTTTATTGATGCACACACACACACACACACACACACACACACACACACACACACACACACACAACACACAGCTTTTGTATCATGGCAGCAGGCGCACAGCCTTTGCCCTCAAACATAATCCACAAAGGTCAAGAAGGTGGGGCTTGTGTGTGACAGACACCTGAGAGGAGCCAATAAGGAAGTCTGGATATTAGTAAAGGTGTAGGTCTAGTTTGCATTTTCCCAATTTCCCTAAGATATTCACTAACCTGCAACATGCTCTATGTGATGTGGAAGTGTAAGCAACTAGTTTAAGCATTAAAATGAAGATTACAAATGACCTTCCAGCTTTCCATTTTCACAACCACTCACTCTAACTTATCTAATTAAAGAGGAAGCGCTATCTGTTCACAATTCAACAGCACAGAACCTGATTCCTCATTGCTGGCTAATTCTGGCCGTAGGTTCTTAATTATTAAAACTGCACTTTAAGGATATCAAATTACTAATAAGTTACTTGAGTGGCTCCTTCGGGCAAAGTCTGTACCATGACTTACTTCTTGGATAAATTGTTAACTTCCTGTATTGTTTGATCATGGAATATGGGACTGGATAAACATATTGCAAACACGCGCACACAGATGTTACATAAGGAAAAAGATCTGGAGCACAGTCACACAAGGGATAACCCAGCAAACACCAACTGTGTGTGTGTGTGTGTGTGTGTGTGTGTGTGTGTGTGTGTGTGTGTGCGCGTGTGCGCGTGTGTGTTTTGCTGAATCATCCAACAATGTGCTACTGAAGTGACCCATCTGTTTGCTGTCATGCGTGATAATCTTCAAAACCAGAGATAGCAGCACAGCACACACATCTAATAACCCATTAAGAGGCCAGTTACATCATCTTTCCAGTTATAAATCAAAATGACAAAACTCCCAGAAACACCTGCCCTCTGTTCAGGCTCCAGACCCCTTTCTTTCTTGTTCTGCCTCAGAAAAAAAGAGAGAGTTAGGGTGATAAAGAAGCATTTCATCACTCTGTACATGTTGGGATAGGGGATTAGGAACTTGCTAACAGACAGCATTAGCCTCGCAGGCTCAGACAGGTATTGGCTGGCAACCTGCTAGCCGATTACTGCAAACACACACAAGCTAACTAAACAATTACAGAGTGGGGAGAGTCTGACAGTCAAAGCAAACTCTAAATAATTAGAATGTTGCCACAGCGATTAATCGAGCTGAAAATACCAACATGGAGCTGTGGTTTGATGTTCAAAGAGATGAAGACACTGATTTAATAGCAGATGAAAAGGTGTGACTTCCAGGGATTATTGAGTGAAATCAATTAAACTTCCAGTTTAAGATATTGATATGATGTATTTTATAAAAACACAACAAAAATATTCACACTTGCTAGTGTGGGAGGGTGTGTCCACTGCCATGTCACTGTTAAGGAGGTGTTCACTATGACAACTTTACAACACTATGTTGTTACAGTTTGTATTTCTTTCACCTTTGCTGTCACAGTGAATTCATAGGTTGTTTAATAGGGAATTTTCTACTGTTTTCATTGTAGATGCAAGGCATGGGACTCCTTGAAAGTATCTAATTGCTGATTCAGCAGGAAACATTATTGCTGCTGAGTCTCAATTCATCATATAACACATATCTGCAGATTACAGCCTTACCGCAGGTCAGCACACATACAGTACAGTATGTGCACATAATCATAGTACAGGTACATATGAGTATATGAATTAAAAGCTAAATTTAGTTCAATCTGCATTCATTGATTTTTGACCGAGCTGTAAAAACACACAACATTGACATATTATCACCTAATAAAGTTATTATGGCTAACGTGTTAGCAAATAATTATCTGCTACAAATCGAGCAGACAAAGAAGCAACATTAGCATTCGTTTGTTGTTGAGTTTCTGGCCCCCTGGTGAATTTAAGTCCAATATTTACTCTCCTTTTAGCTCCGTTTTTGGTCTCCACCAACTCCTGAGGGAAATATCTGGCTCTTTTGCAGTTAAATGCTCAACTATGTTTACCAGCTAATCGCTAACCGTCTGTTGTTTGGTGCTGAGCAGCTAGCTTAGTTTATCAGAATTTTTTCTTTGAAAACAGCTGCCAGCTGCTGCTGGAAATGACCCAAATGAACGGTGAGACTGAACCAAAACAGAGACCTGCAGAATTGGGTTATCATTTACTCTGAGTTTTTTTTCACTATGGGTCTCTGGGCGACACCTTTCACATAGTCATTTGATTCATTGTTCATATAAAAATATTGATAAGTGCAGCTTTAAGTTAAATGTTCTAACAGACTTTTTAATGTTACTTATCAACCAGTTTGAATGTATCAATGGTTTAAGTGTGTTTCAATGTTTTTTTTTCCCCTTATAGGCCTTTTTCACAGCAGATATTTGACATGTCAAAGTTTTGCCAGTTCTAGGGTTCTGGTATTGTACATGCTGGCTCACTGGTGTGGCCTCCTAGGACACTTAAATGGAAATGCCATTGTTAATGGTATTAGCTTCCCCTGGGCTTATAGTTTAGGTCCAAATGTCTGCTGTGAAAAAGGTCTATACTCATTCATGCAAATAAAGCACACAGCATACAGTAATAATAAGCTCTGTGAGCTTGCAGGTAAGGTCAGCTGAGTCACAGTGACAGGAAGTGGATCACCTTGTGTATGTGTAAAATAAGAGATTATTTACAAAGAACTTTCAGGTGCCACAGCTGACCTCAGAAGAGGCTCTGAACTGCTGACTCTACCTACAACAAACGGGTCTCAAGATCTTTTTCCACAGAGGAGCAAGTATTAGGCCTAGGCCTACTCATAGTTTTGTAGAATCAAAATGATCAAACCCAACTCTACCCTTCTTCCAAGTCATATTACCAGCCTAATCTTAACAGTTATTTTCAGATCAAAAATTTCCTCAAGTCATGCAACTGTCACACAATCATTTAATGACAGAGGGGCATAGTCTGTCTATAATGTGTACCCATAACAAGTCTGCTGAGTGTAGGTTAGTTCATACGTAAATACTGATAAATTCAAAAGTTCACATCAAATGAATAAGTGAAGGGAAGAAATAAAGAAAAATAGCCTATATCAAAGGGTAAACCAATGAATAGCTGACCAATAGGACTAAAGGTGGAAACCTAACAAGCAAACAAGACAACAGAGCTCTACAAATAATGAATGAAGCCTGAGCTTTCTAAAAACATACAATAGCATGTAGTTTCCACTCAAAGAGACAAGCACGCATACCTTTATTTAGCCTTGGGTGTATGTGTGTGTGTTTATATGTTTTGAGTGTGTGTGTGTGTGTGTGTGTTGCAAAGCTTAACACTTATTTGAAACTTGTCTACAGCAAACAAAGACAGCAACCTATGCCCATATTGAATTATTAAGGAGGCCAGACAAATTCAATGTTATTGACGAGACTTCACGGCACTGAGAACCAGAGTGCATGATAGGATACACTGACAGATTACATAGTGTATTATCTATGACAGAGAGAGACTTTTAAACTGAGTTGGCACAGCAAACAGAGTCCTGGGTCAAAGTCTCAATGCACAATGACATGCGAGACAGAGAGAGGGAAGAGAAACATGAGAGGTACATGCTTTTGTCCTCTATCTTCCACTGATCCAGTTCACAGGACGTCTCTGATTGTCTTTCCAACACACACACACACACACACACACACACACACACACACAGAAAAGTGCCTGCCCCCCTATCATGTCACTCTATTGATTTCTTAAGTCTTACTGTTCAACACACACAAACACTTGAAATGAGAAATGCTGATGTAAGCGGTGACCAGACGGTGGCAATTGCAAACTGCCCATGATGCACTACGAATTAAAAATGTAAAATGCCTGAAAACAAATGGGATCACAAGCAGTAATAACCTGTATGTGTCTACTGTATCTGTGTGTTGTTCTGACTACAGTCACACAATGTCAGGGGAGAGTGACAGGCTTTTCCTTGGCCTAATCCCTCAGAGCTGAGATCTTCATTCATAAATCCACTAGCATGCAGTGCAGGTATTATCAAAATAAGATCATGATGTAATCATGGGACACTGGTCTGTATGTCCTGTGTCAATCATGCATTGAGCATTAATAAAGTGCAGCTCCTGGCATGGGTATGGATAAGAGAACATGTTGCCTCAAAATAAAAAATAAACATATTTAGGGAATAAGGGGTATTGCTTTGGAGGATTGAAGAAGAAGAATGGATGTAATAGAGAGGCACAGGTAGGCTGGGGTGTCTGAGCTGAATATATGGTCAATAATACACAGTGAAGCACAAATAAAAGCAGGAATAACATGTGCATGGCTGTAGCAGGTGTGAGCATCTTTGGAGAGAGGACGGTCTGCTGCATCCTTACCTCAGGGCTACGCGCACCGAGCTCTCATCCGGCCCGCCGCTCATTGTGTCGCCGGTGGATAGTCCAAAGAGGTCCGCTTATAAATAGCTTGATTTCCCTTTTTCTTTATCCTCTTAGCGAGACAAGAGAGCGCCGTGGGCTTCCCTCCCTCCCAGAAAAGCGCTTATATCTTGAGCTCCCGCCGCCGCCGCACTCACCACCTCCTCCTCGCCATGTTTTATGAGATGGAGCAGCGGAAATGTGCTTCGGGATCCGGCGGTGGTCACCTGTCCAGAGGCATCGTCTCAGCAGCCTTCCCGGGCAGAGAGCGGAGTGTGTGAGGACGAGCTGGGATCCACTTGGCGTGTGACTCTCGAGACGGAGGACGTCACCAAACTCCTCCTCCTCCTCCTGAGCTCTACCAATCCAGATAGGGGACGACCCCAACCTGACCCACAACTCAAGAGAATAACATGCTCAATAATAATAATAATAATAATATTAATGTTAATAACAATATACCAACAGAACTTGATGAATGTGTACAACCATGTATCATAAATCAACAAATAACGTTTTCATTCTTTTAAATTGATATGATTTTTTTCATGCATCTCTTCACAATATATGAAACTATTCTTCGAGAAGACAATGTGAATCACCATTTATGGTTTTTCAGTTCTTTGGTTATCTATTTGTTTTTGTTTTTGTTATATTTATTTAATTTAGTCTATTTTTTATTCCGTCCCTGCTTTACGTTACAACGATATGAATGAGCATGTATATGTAGATTGTTCAATAAAGTTGTTTAAAAATGTTCAGACTATACCAGCCTATTTTTACATCAGGTGTTTGATGGACAACATGCATGTTCCAGTAAGAATTCTGTCAGGTCTATGACCATAGATTATAATGTGGAGCCCTAAAAAGTATTTAAGAAATCATAAACAAGCAATCATTAAAATATATTACAACGAACCCTATTGCATTCTGTTTGAGTGTAACTTGAATGTACTTCTGATATTTCCAATACAAATTATAAGACGACACTAAAGGTGTATGCAAATCCGGATTTGCAATAAATGAACGGGGCTACTTGGCTGTGCTGCCATCTTGTGGTCAACTCATATCACTGCACCGTGGGAGTCATGTGTCATCAGAAGTGATGTGCATTTTTCACCAGCAGATGGCTTCACTAACTCACTTGCGTCCTAATCCCATGATACATACTTATATACGTATGCTACTCGTCATAGTGTACTGTTGACACAAGACAGTCGTTTTAATCGATTTAATAGTTGATTTTTAAGCTGTTACTGTATGGATCTGTTACACCTTTATTCCCAATTACTTTTTTTTCCAGCTGTGAGCAGCTCCTCCTTCTCCTTGCACAATGCATTGTGGGACTATAGGGTACATCGAAAGAACACTTCAAAATCAAGTGTTTCTTAGTAAGTGTACTGACTGTTTTGAGTATACTGTAGTGTAAATCTAAATATTCCAGAGTGGATCTTTAGCTTGCTGAGACAGGTTTACTTTTTATGTATGCTTCCACTCTACAATGCTTCTATCTAGTAATCTGTCAAATAATGAGTTGGTAAGAGCACATGAACCACCTACCTGGGCTATAAATAACTTGACATTAACTTCTCAACGTTAGAAAATACAGATGTGACACAAACCTGTAGCTAATCTAAGCATTTCAACATTTATTTGAAGGTATTGAAACTTGAAATGGTGCAAACTGTGTTCTAGAAAGGGATGTTGAACAAACAAACGAAGCCCGTTTTTTGAGGTTGCACTGTATTTTTTTTAATTACAAGAAAATACATCTTCATCTTTCAACCTAAAGTGACCTTAGCACATGAATTTTTTAACAGATGACCTTTATGCCGATGTACCTCTCTTGGTTCTAAGGTTAAAGAATACAGATTCCTACACATGCACAATGAGATCCCAATAAAGGAAGTCTGGGTTTCAGGAGTTAAAAATATAAAATAGTTATGGGAGTTTTGATTGCAAACTGTAGTTATGTAGAAACTACAAAGTGTAGTAATCCCTGCTTTTGAGAACTATTGTACTTGTGGTCATTCACCTATCTTTCCCATGTCATTCTGTCCTACACCAACATTTTCCGTTTTCCATGTTAACAGTTCGCACACCACATGCACAGTAAATCTCAATTTAAACACCATGTTACATGCACTATCAACACAATTATAAAATGATCAATTATCAAACCAAAAGGAAAACTTGTATGACCTGCCCGCATGTATTCATTGTCTTCGTAAACCTTAAGAGATGCTTTAATATACATAATGGATACATTCAGTCTCTTACTTACAAAAGGGAAGATAGAATGTAAAACTTGAAGTATCAAAGTTTTGTTAGTAAGGATGTCATTACAGTATATAGCAGGGTCACACAGCGTAGTAGGCCACTAAAGGCCTAACTTCACTGGTAAGTAAGCTATCTTAACTGGTTTCTTAAAGGGGTAAGAAATGATGAGGTGCCATTTTAAAAGATAATGTCAATGTCGATTTTTTTTCACCCCTCTTAATTAGCCCAGAACCAACTTCAGTCATGAAAAAAGACGCTAAGATTCATGCAGTCACAGCAGAATATCATTGGGATATTCTACCTGCAATAACGGCTTTTGGCCACTTGAGGGCAGCAGAAACGAGCTTAACACTAACAAGCTAGCATAAACATAATACTAATACATACTTTTGAGTTGATATTGCAAACTTGTTTGCAAACAGTGGCCTGTTTACACAGCTGGAGCAACATTATCATTCATTTTGGAGTCGTGTAAATTGAATATTTTCTCTCCTTTTATCGCTGTTTGCTGTTACTACCAACTCCTGAGGCAAATATATGGCTATTTAGCTGCTAGCTAAATGTTACAGTTGCCCAATATTCACTAGCTAGCTAGCTAGCTAGTTGCTAACTTTGTCTGTTTGCAGTGCTGGGCAGGTAACAACTGCCTACTATGGCTGAAAACAACCTTATGAGAGCGGTGAGAGTAAAACAAAAGGACCGGAAAACCAAAACAACGACTTAAACGTAGCTACAAAGCTTGAGCTGAAGGGAACTGCAGGGTTGAGTAATAATTGTGTGTCCATCACTACAAGCGACCCCCTTCACATAGGCCTACATGTATGTGATCCATTGCTAATAAAGGAATATTGGTTATAGCCCCTTTAGAGATATTAATAAATAAAAATACAGATAATCTTTGAGGTAATTTCATATGTAGTAGTCCCTAACCACGTAATCAATGGATAATTATTATTATGTGCTTCTAAAAACTAAGTTAGTTTTTTTGGTGCGATTAGATGACAAATCAGCCCACTCTTAGCTATATAAATCATTAGAAAGAATATGTAGCACGATAAGCACCCTTTTACGTAACTCAAAGCAGAAGAAAATTCATAAAAACACACAATTTTGAAAAATAAAGACCTATACCGAAGCATGAAGCATACTAGGAAAATGGCACCTCATCATTTACTATCCATATTTGGGATAAAAATAGTACTATGTCTGACTTTTTAACTATTGAAGCTACAGTCATGCCTATGAATGTCAGGCACTCCCTACTCATGTTCCACTGTCACTTGGCAGACTCTGTGTCATTCAGAGGCTTTTCTGGCCTCTTGTCAACAGAGTCTGACCGACGGCACACAAAGATAACTTATTTCAGGTCAGACACTTCAGTGCCGAATGCTGTTGAAAAGGCCTGCAAGCCATTTTCAAGCCCTACAGTACTGTCTTTGATGCTCTCTTGCGTACCGAAGGAAAGCATGATCATTTTTTTGCAGTCCAGATTATTATATTACAAGACCATCAGAGAGCATTCCAGTTATTATCCCTTGAGATAATAAAGGGATGTATTAACATTGCTATTTTAAATTAGTTTTTTTTTTTCAGTCACATTTTAGGGAGGGGAATCTACATTTGTCCTTGTGTAACCTAGCAGCCATCATCCTGAGCAGAGCAGGGCTGCATCCAAATGGTCTTAAGTCTTTTCTTGAACCGAACACTAAAAGCCAAAAGGGGAGGTTGCAAATGTTTAAAGTCTCAATGGAGCAAAGATGTTGCACTTTCTGGATGCAGCCGCAGCTCAGTCTAACAACTAATAAAAGGCCTGAAGGAGTTGCTAACATACATTACAACTGAAATTATGAGTTCCATAACAAATTAGATGACGCAGATTTAGCTACATACCTAAAACCAGTACTCATTTACTTATTTCTTTGCAGACAATAAGAAGCCAATGTGTACTTTGAAATACAGCAGTGCACTTGTTTGTGTTCTGCTGATGATGTGACTGATTGTCCATTCTCTGCAACACAGACGTAGCGGTGTGTTAACCAAACAGAGGCATAATAGCACAATAGTGGTGTTCTAACTGACTGATGATGATGACGACTTGATATTACACTGTAACAGCCCCTCAAGCTTCAAAGTGACATGGTTCGAGTCCTGTGTGTGCAGCACAGTGTGAGAATAACATACAGTCCAGGGAATGAGGGAAAAGTGTGTGTCACACAGCACTTGGGTGCTTGTTTTTCCTTCTTGAATGCAGTGATAATTTGTATTTATTGTTAAGCTTTAGGCCCAATTTAATGCATGAAACCGAAAATGAATGGCACAAACATCTATGATTCCCTCTCTTATTTCACTCAGTACAATCTGGGAGGCAAAACTGCCTAATTTACTTTCCCTCAGACTCTTTTTGCAGCACACGCACGCACGCACGCACACACACACACACACACACACACACACACACACACACACACACACACAGTTTAGAACCACCACATGAGAACACGTTTAGGACTTTTTTTTTTTTTTACATAAGAACTATATGATGTTAATGTAACAAATCAATAAGTTCACAGTATCACAACTTCAGACAAGTTGCTGGTAACATACATGGAGGCTAAATGGAGGAAAAAAAAAATAATTTTGATCCTGTATGTAGCCAATATGTATGCCAGCCAATAGTCAAGAGGCAACCAACGTGCTGAAGTGCCCTTGAGCCAAAAATGACATCCCAACCAGCTCCAGCATCTGTGATCCATAAACAAGCCTGACCTAAAACCGTTTTACTACTGTATATTAGCCCTATTATGTAATAACCCAATAAGGCCTCATATATTTTAACAAATAACATGGAGTGTTATCTTAAATATAGAAGTGCATGCATGTAAAACACACTTTTGATATTAAAAGATAATCCACTTTAGAAAGGTGAGAAATAAAGACCTTGAGCAAAGTATTTCTTACATCATCATCAAATGTATATGAGGTGTTCCTTAACCCTCCTGTTGTCCTCGGGTCAAATTTGACCCATTTTCAAAAAGTTTCTATCTCAGAAATTTGGGTTTTCTTTCAAACAAATTGTCCAAAAAAAATAACGTGGATGGTACACTACAACGCTCTTAACAAGTTAAATAAATAATCAGTTCACTACTTTCATTGAATTTGGGTGTTTTAGTCAATTGTATAGCGTTTGAAGAAAAAACTATTGATAAAAGAACTTTGAAAAAAGTGACAAACGTCAGAAAAGTGACAAAAATGTCAGAAAAAAGTGACACAAATGTTAAAAAAGTGACAAAAGTGACAAAAATTGACAAAAATGTTGAAAAAAAGTGACAAATGTTAAAAGCTTTAAAAATGTGCGAAAAAAAACACAAAATCTTCAAAAAGCTCAGAAAAAGTCGACAAACGTTGAAAAAAAGTGACAAAAACATTGGGGAAACCACAAAAGCGTTGAAAAAGACGACCAAAACGTTGATAAAAGGTTTTTCATTTAAAATTTGGACTCAGAAAATCTAAAAGTTGCAGGTCCATGGGAAGACAACACGAGGATTAAGTAAATTAGAATAATGTATTGTAGCCCATTGTCCAGTGCCATCATGCGATTATTTGCATCTAAACAGGCTCAGAAGGAGCCACAGGGCACTGCTGACAAAGCAGATTCCCAGCAGGCATCTGGCACACAGTGTGCGTTTTGTGTCAACACAGATAACCAAACCTGTTGAGGAGCTTCAACAGGTGGCCAGTGTGTGTATGTGTATCTGACACAGTTAGTCTGAATGTCTACCTGTCCATCCATTTACAGTATATATGAGACTTTTCATAGACCAGACTACCAGGGTCAGCTTGCTTTCTGCTTTCTATTCTTTTGCAGAGGGCCTCTTTAGCTCATTGTATTTGTTCAATAAACCAGAAACCTTTAGTTCTGGAGTCACACCTGCATCACTAATCATCTAATAATAGCCCCAGATGGGCTCTTTTTTCTTTGCTGTCTGCAACTGAGCCTATATCAGTGGTTCAAGGAGTCCTAACTAGGGCTAAGATGAGGTATAAGGAAAGGGATTGTACCGCGGCTAGATACACAAAATCAAACAAAGGCATATTGTGACATCTTGAAAAATAGTCTCTTTTGACCTCTGGCAACTAAGAGGTCCCATTAAGTCAAGTAAAAGCTAAAATCTACTGCTGCTAAAGTATGAAAAATGTGGATCCTGCACAACCCAGTATACTGGACGTGGAATACTGCTTTGGACATGTTTTTAAGTGGTTCTATATTAAAAGTTTTCCAGCTAAAATGCAGCTATTGCCTTGTTTCACTGTGAGCTACCACAACAAACAGAAACAGCCCCCTAAAAGCAGAATAAAGTGCTATAAAACATATAAATTATCTTGGTTAATTTGGATTTGATCCATTTTGCCACTTTGGCCTGTGGCAAATTGATTTTGAGAATGATGTACGATAAAAACCAAACATTTAAAATCTACAATGCAGTCAATTTGCGTAAGAAGGGGGAGGGGTAATACTTGTGAATCCACTTCACTCTCCTCCCCTCCACTTCTCAGGTTGGAGTGGGGCGAAGGAGAGATTAAAAGAAGAGGGAGTGGAGAAAGGAGAGCTGAAAGACTGGCTGGCATTAAAGAGCTCTCTTGCTTTAACGGGAGAGGCTTTGGAGCAAAAGAAAAAAAACCACTAACAAACCCCTACAGATTTCTCATTCTTTCATTGCCTCTTCGTCTCCCACGCTCTTCTCCTCCTCCCCAACTTCTTCTTCCCCCCACCCTCTCCTCTTTCCCCCCTCTCTCTCTCACTCCTCGGCTGTTTTGAGTACAGAGTCGTCTCCCAGGATCTTGCAGAGCTCGTTGAGGCGATGCTGCATCTCGGGAATGCCGGCGAGCTGGCCCTCCAGCCGCTGTTTCTCCTCGGTGAGGGAGAGGCGCGTTGCCGTGTCCAGATGCTCGAAGCGCCAGCCTCCCTCGCCGTCGAACTGCAGCAGGTGGGTGTGGTACTTCCTGGAGGCGGAGAGGAAGGATTTAAAAGTGGGAGAGGCCCAGACTTGGGTCTTTCAGCAGTTTCACTTTTCTTGATTTGAAGTGGACCGTGAATTTACAACTCGACGGTGGATTGAACCGTGAGTAAACCGAGGTACATTTCTGGAGACAATTTATTTGAATTTCTCTTTTATTGAATAGACTGGGAACATCTTCTGTGATATGTGTCTTACCACAGGGAGGGTCTGTGTGTGATGGAGAGCAGAGAGATGCCAGCATCCTTGGCAGCCTGGAAAATCTTTCCCTCCACGTCAATGCTCACAGCGCTGGTACACTCATCCAACAGTGCATATTTAGGCCTGACATACACAGGGGACATTGTTTTAAAAATGGCTGTGCAACCAGTGAGTAACTAATGAGATCATGTGCATGTGCAAAGTAAAAGATGGGAATGTCAATGTGACATTTCGACCTGATGATGGCACTAGATGACAAATTAGGGGATCACAAAATGACAGATTACAAATCATTTTGGGGACTGTCTGTATCAAACTGAATGACAATGCATCAAATAGTTGTTGAGATGATTAAGTCTGGACTGACCAACCGACATTGGCATTGTCATATGTGGCGTGTAATGTATGATGGTAAACTGACAACCAGGATGCCGTTTCTCCTTACTTGTGGTAGAACATACGAGCCATGCCCATCCTCTGCTTCTCGCCTCCTGACAGCACGTCCTTCCAGTCCAGCTCAGCATCCCAGCCTGAACGCAGAAGAAGACATCACAAGACCTTTAAAACCCTTCCGACCGAGACCTTATCTAAAAGACAGATACTAGATTGTGGGATTATAGATACTGAGATTGGCCGTGCCTTCGTCAGACAAGTTTAGCAGAAGGCGAGGTCAATCTTGTCAAGCTCTGACTACACACACACACACACACACACTCTTGGAGGAATTCGTTCCTCTTCCCTCTGGGCGGAGATAGAGTATAGGCTCCCTAGAGCATAACAAACAGGTACACATTTCCTTCTGTTCCTTGTGCAATTAAAGCTGTTAACTTGCACAACTCAGTTTCTTTTGAGTGTCACTTTCTTAGGGCCTTCTCAGTGACACTTTTAGAAATCGCTTTTCCAGACAATCTCAAGGGAATTTCATTTGACACTGTCCACTTTTTAAGTGATGAAATTGTTCCTAATCAATCTGTTGGTTGTGTGCTGCTAAGATGTTTTAGGCATTCTTCATTGTGTTGTTGTTTTGTGTACCTTCAACTCCACATCAAATTTCGCCTCGAGGGACAACAAAGAACTCTAAACTCTCTGAACTCAGAGAGCAAATGTTTGTTTTTTTTTATCCATATCAGGGTGAAGGTGTCCGGAACAATATAAATATATAAATATATAACAACTATTCAGTGAAATCTAGTCTAAGAAAGTTCATACACCCATTTTATGATAGTGGAAGCTTTGGAATACATTAGGCTTTTCCATAAAGAGTTAATCAAAATATGTGGAGTCATGACATGAATAATTAAAATGTAAACAGACAGGTTTTGCAGACTGTTTCTATGTAGGTATTATTAGGCAAGGCAAGGCAGATTCATTTATAAAGCACATTTCATACCCGAAGGCAACCCGAAGTCAGTACAAAGGAGGGGAACAGCGCCGAAAAATGGATATATATGATGTTTGCTGAAAGGTTTAGCCAGTCAAGGTGCACAGTGTAAATGTGTCATGACAGCTTCCTGTGTGACATTTTCAAAGTCTTAACATGATTTGCATGTGTGCCAGCATCAGTGTCTGATGATCCGTTGCTGCATATATACGCAAGTTCATTTGAAAGACCTTTCTCAACATTTGCACAGTGCAGCAATTCCTACATTAAACCTCTTTGCAGCTCAAAGCTTTGTACAGTAGTTGGTTCACAACTATAGGCCTGTTTGTTTGGCAGTGAGAGGAGAGTGGCTGCCAATTAGCCACAAGCTCAAGGTTAGGCAATACAAGTAATGCTGCGTTCCATTTATGACGGAAGTCGGAGCTCTTAACCGGGAATCACGTCACACCCGAGTTCACCGCGTTCCAGTAATAAGTAACATGTAAGAATTACCGGGTATTTTGCGTGTCCAAACACTGTAGACAAATGTCCACGGGTGAAAGATGGACAGTGCTGTGTGTACGGCTGATTTAATGAGACACAAATAAGACAGAACTGGGAAATTCCCACTTCCCAGTTTAACTGGAACACACCATAATACCCACGTGCATAAGATCTGTCCGTTTGATCTCTAAACATGCGCAAAATTGCTCTGCAGCTGCAATGTGCAGTGCAACATTTAGCAACTATTAAAAGTCAAGATGTAGAACCCTTAACACAAAATTGACAAAAGCTTACCCATTGTCAAGACTCAACTGCCAAGGCCTCGATTTGATTCAGATTTGTTTTGTCTAGCCGTTGGTTATTTTTGTTCTCTCTTTTGTCTAGGGGGTGGTTGTTTTCTTCCCTCTGACAGTTCATTTCTCTAGGTTTGTCCAGTTATTGAGTCTATTTTGTCTAGTTTGTTCGATGATTACTTTGTCTAGAAAGTTGTCAGAAAGTGTTTCCTGAGCTATTTCTGGGTTTTTCTATGGTCTTTAAGCTCCTATTTTTAATTGAAACAGACACATAGCTCCCCGTCTTAGTAAGTTGTCCTCATTAGTGTCCTACCTCCCTCTCTGGTGACAATATGTTTGAGGTTGACTATGTCCAAGATGGTGTCTATGTCCTTGTCACTGAGGCCTCTGGCCGCCATGTCCTCCACCGAGTCCGGGTAGATCACTTGGTCCCGCAGTGAACCCATGGACATGTATGGCCTGGAGAAAGAAAGACACACACACACACACACACACACACACACACACACACACACACACACACACACACACACACACACACACACACACACACACACACACACACACACACACACACACACACAGTGTTTCTTTGTTAACCTCTCATTTCATTAAGTGCTCCAGACAGCTGACAAAGTGGGTGTTTATGTACAAAAGGGCACATCTTTAAGAACAGGAAATTAGAGAGAAAGATACCCATTACGCTTTTGTTGCATCTATTGTAGATAGTGTGTTGGATTGTCTTACAGCTGCCAGGTGGCCGTTTCATCCTATGTATAAAATATTCACCGCTCTGCAGGAGGGAGGAGAGCTGGGTCAGCAGCTCAAAGCAGCCCTGGGTAAGATTACATTTGATGGTTTGTCTTAGACAGGTTCAGTTTAGTTTAGAAGGGCTACACTCCTTCTAGCTTTTTGGAGGATTAATGGATCATCTTACCTGGTACGAGTTGAGAGCATTGCCACCGTCATCCTTATGTGTCGTCAATAGATGTTACATTAGAACATTTGTTTTGTGATTTTGTGATTGAGGTTATATTGTCGTGTCATCATATTGCTGTATGTATTATGTGGATTATTTGCCTGCATTAAATAAATAAAAAAACAACAACCGATTAATCAGCGGATTATTGTCTCGATTAACCGAGTATGTCTATAAAATGCCAACGTAGTTAACATTTTCCAGAGCCCAAGGGGACTTATTTAAATAGCTACGTTTGTCCAGCTAACAGTCCAAGGCCCAAAGGTATTAAGCATACGATTGTATTAGACAAATAGAAGCACTCGAAAAAGCAGGAAGTAGCGAAATGGCATTTTTTTTCTTAAAAAGTGACTCAAAAACATTAAGGGCCCTATTTTAACGATCTAAGTGCATGGCGTTAAGCGCCTGGCGCAGGTGCGTTTAGGGCGTGTGAACTTCTACTTTTGCTAGTTTAACGGTGGAAAAAAGGGTCTGTGCGCCAGGCGCATGGTTCAAAAGGGTTCTACTTAGTGTCTTAATGAATTCATAAGTGTGTTTTGGGCGTAACGTGCAATAAACCAATCAGAGTGTCATCTCCCATTCCCTTTAAAAGCCAGGCGCGTTTGGACCTTGGTGCATTGCTATTATGATGGCTGACTATGATTTGCTGAGCAGGAAGGAGAGATTTTCAGGAGAAGAAACTGATCTGCTCGTGAGCAGATCATATCATAATACTATTTCACATTGTAATCTTTTTATTTTTAATCTTTTGCATGTTTGTGTGCCGCGTCCCTGTGTGTGTAACAAGCATAGTGTGCACGAGCCTAGGCGCATTTTACTAATGCGCTGTTAAAATAACAATAAAATGCTGTGTTATTGACTTTAGACCAGTTTTTTGTTCGTCAATGGCGCGATCACTTTCCGCTGCCTCAAGATAGCAATACGCCAAGAATGCACCTGAACACACCTCCCTGTGAGACCAGCACGCCCATGGGCGCACAGATGGGCGCAGGTGCATACGACGTTGGGGAAGGACGGGAAATTGACAACTGCGTCGGTCTTAAACTATCAAAGACACTTGCGTTGGGCTTTGCGCTGCGCTGGGTGCAAAATAGGGCCCTAAATGATTATCAGAATGAGTTCCAATTCATTTTCTGTTGCCTGAAATATCTGGTACTTTTATCCCTAAAAAAGGGACACTTTGGATAATTCTAGCTACCTTTAGTCATTCACATGGCTGATTTAGTACACTGATGATGCTAAACTTTCTGCCAAATGACTGTAATACAGAGAGAAGTATAACAAAGGAATTATTGTAATTGGAAGTTTTCCAAGCCTTGTCTAGGTGCTAAATATTTGTAGTATAATATATGTAGCCTCAGCTCTGGTTTCTCTTTACAATGGATTAGATTACTGGTAGGGCTCACCGGTACCATGATCAAATGGGATATTGGAATAAGTAATGTGTGAAAGTGTGTCTGTGTGTGTATACCTCTGAGGGATGTAGAACATATGTTGAGGAGAGGGTTTGTGTAGGCGGCCACCGTAGACAGGCCACAAGCCGCTGAGGATCCTGAAAAGAGAGCTTTTTCCACAGCCGTTAGGCCCCGTGATCAATAGGTGCATGCCCTCTTCCACCTGAAATGGAGAGAGAATTTATTAAATCGCCCCTTAAGATGAGTCAAACCTCTGTATAATTACGAACATTAAAGATCCCATATCGTAAAAAGCGAGATTTTCGTGTCTTTTTGTATTACACAGCAGGTCTAGGGGCTTTATAAGTAATGAGTATCTTTTTTTGTGATTAACAACTTATTAATTTCTTTTAAACACAACAAATGATGCGAGTATTAAAACGCTTGATCCACTAGAGAAATGCACACAGCTTGTATTCAGAAACTGTGCCTTTAAAACGAGCCATCAGGGCTTCCATATGGTTGTGATGTGATGTCACAACTATACCATATATAGATAGAAAGTGCTGCTACAGTCATTCCCTGGCTGCAGTGATGGTGCAGAGACGCTGAGAGCGCAGATGCGGAAGACCAGGAAACGCTGACCAATCAGAGCAGACTGGGCTTTTTCGGGAGGGGGGCTTAAAGGGACGACTGCTAGAACGGAGCGAAAAATAATGTGTTGTGTAAACACGTAAACATGTAGTAAGTATGAAGTCGAAAATGAGCATAATATGGGACCTTTAGGATATAAAGCCCTGAGGAGATAGGAAGCATCAGTGGGCACGTAGCTTTAAGGCTCTGACACGCCAACCTGACGGCCGACCATTGGCAGAAAAGACAGTCGGACTATCAGTCGGCTCCCCGAGGTAAAAAAAAGTGCCTCGGAAAACACACCAAAGTCACGTCAACTTGAGCGTACGTTCTGCGCGTGTGCGAGACGTAATACGTCTCGGCGGCGCTGATCTGTATTGTCGCTCAAAAAATGAAAACCAGAGATGACATCTCTCTAGACCTAGTAAACACAGAGCACGCTGTCGTCTCTCATTGTTTTCATCAGAGAGTGTTGATAGTAGTCAAGAAGGATCGTTGTTGTCATTGCTCGCTGAACGGAAGAAAATACGATTACTAATAATAAGAAGATACTGGCGCTGTCAGCTCCGGTTTTCTCACTGATTCGCTAGTCAAGGGATAGCACTCCACCAATCAGATTGGTCATTGAGTCCGACTGCACACTGGCCGATTCAAGTCAAGTCAAATCGACCACAATCAACACCGACGGCTCCTCCGACTGACAACGGCACGGAGCACACCGAACAGACTCGAGTTACCGACCTCGCCAGACTGTCCGATGGCCGATAATGGGGTTGGTATGTCAGCGCCTTTAGATAGACAGCATATGACTACTTAACATCGCAGACAGGAGATCTGAAATGTCAACACAAGAATATGTGGCAAAATGTCTCCTCAGAGATCCTTGGTTTTTAACAGAATAAACAGTATTTTAATTATGTTCTCTGTTCTCTGTCTAAATGCCTCTAGTTTGGCTGCAGCTAACAGGGTAACAGAGCAGCATACATTGCTTTGTGTTTCCCAGAGTACAGGAGCTATCAAAATAAAAAAGAAGCAAACAATGTAAACAAAATGAAGCGATAATTGTTCTGAGTGAAGCTACATTGCTACATGTTTATGCTACATATCTAATTCAATGCATAACACCAGCCGTCACATACTGTAGCAATTTGACTTATATACAGTATTTACACTGTAAGAAAAAGGAAGGGGTATTTGCACAGGAACTGTGTATTTATATACAGTCTTGTGGACATGAGTGCAGTGTCAACAGATGTTCCTGTTATCTACAAGCTCAATGTCAGCAGGTGTATTGACCTCAAATCAGCATTCACAACCAGATTGGTTGAGGTCTGATAGCGTGAGCTGCGAGCTACAAACCGGTTGTAAACAGCTGTTTCTACACGCCTCCCCCTGCTGATTTTGAGTGATTATTGTGAATGCTCTGATTAATACAATAAAACAAATAATGCTTTGTTTTAATGACCTAGCCTTGTCCAATGTGCTCCGGGCTCTCTGTATTTTTGATGCGTTTGGGACTTGTTCGCTCTCCCTGGCCCGCCGGAACAGCACCCTTTCTGTGTTCCAGGACCTCCTGATTTACAAATGAAGCTCGGACTACTCTGCCAAACTTCACACATTAATGTAAAAAACTGTCTAAAATATGTTATTTCTTGTTTTCTTTTCTCCACAACCATCTGGCGAACCCCAGAAATTATCTTGCGGCCCCCTTGGGGGTCCCGACCCCCAGGTTAAGAACCACGGTTTTATGCTACAACTGGTAAAACTTTCTTGCAGGTTTGAGCTTAAAGACATGTTGGTCTGGCAACAGTTTTAGATAAACTTTAAAGCCAGTTTGGAGGGAAATAAACAGAACATGCAGTGAATGCAACATGGATAAAAATGAAGACAATACATTAAGGGGCATTTCAGTCCTAATGACAACTGAAATGTTTGAAAAGTGACATTTTGCTCTTTTGTCTGTATTGATCTGTAATTTTAAGCACCACAATATCCTCTCCAGCTAATTACAGTAGCCAAAAACCTGAGGGGAGCAACACCCCAAAAGATGTATCTGATTCCTAATGAGACCACAGAGAATTCCTCAGAGATGTTAATTATGTCCACATACTGAAGACCAACAACAACCTTCAGGGAGTCTGATAGTGGAGTAGGGTTCAGAAAGCATCTAAAACGAGCGCCTGCAAATACATCAGTTAACATTTATAGATAATATTAGGTGGAGTTTGGCGCTGGAATAGAGATTAAATGACCACTCTGGTGCTTTTCCATGTGTTAAAAGTCTATTCTAACAAGCGCAGCAAAGGAGATATAGAAGCAAGAATATTGCAGAATACAGAAGCTCATAGGGAGAATAGAGTAGCGCTGTCTCACCTTGAGGTTCAGGCAAGACACTACGACATCCCCATTCGGCGTAATAATTGGGACATTCTCACACACGATGCCGTTGTCCACATCTATCACTTCGCCTGAATGAGGGTATAAGAGCAGAAATTGAGGATTAGACTGTCGATGCATAAGCATGGATGTGGATGGGATAATATCTCTATAGCAGCAAGTATGGGGTTAAAAATAAGAAAAATCCCTCTTTACCACTTCACTTATCTCTTAGCTTAACTGTGCTCTCTAAAAGGACATTCCTTCTGGGGTCGAAAGGATTTGTACACAGGGGTATTTATGCAATGATCCCAACCTTTGACCTCAATACTGTTCACTTTGTGTAATGTCATGCTGGGGATCTGGGAATATATTCTTCTTATGCAAGTTGCCCCAGAAAAAGGGTTTGGCTTAATGCATAAACTTTGGACAAAAAGTGTATCTTAAAAGTGTTGCTAATATTTTCTGTTCATGTCGTGTTATGACTAACTTGAATAAGATAGATGAAGACAAATTGTGACATTATAAGGTTTGAAAATAAACAGTGGATGCAACACTGACTAGAGTTGGGGTTGTTTAAGAGCACACAATGCAATGTGACTAACCAATCAAAACCAATTGCTTGCCCCATGCTCCAGACAGCAGTGGTAGTGAGTGTTAAAAGTTTATCCAACACAGCAACAGTAACCGAGTGTGTGGAGACTACACGTTTCTCTCTTTCAGTTTATTTTAATATAGAAATAGGTGTGTGTGTTTGTGTGTCATGACAGAATAGTGGGTCTAATACTGAAAGACATATCAAAACATTTCTCACCTTCAGTAAGAATTTACCAAAATGATTGTGTAAAACCATCAAAGTTCCAGCACTGCAATAGTAACTACGATACCTTCTCACACCTGCTTGCTAATACACCAGTGGTTGTTTTGATCAACGAGGAGTCCAGTGAGGTGTTCACTTTAGAGGTTGCATGCACCTTTGATCCTAGCATGGAGGAAGCTTTTTTTGACCAAGGTCATTAAATACCAACCACTCCTAAACACGGTCTTAGAGCTAGGCTATAGGTGCCAACTATTTTTTGTCATATTTGGTAGCTTAGGCTTGGGATGCCCAAAAAGAAGGCTAAACGGCTAGCAAATGACTCTAGTGCTCTGTCTGCTTTCATAGGCAGCCGCCATATATGGCGAAGACGCTGTTACTTATACCCATAAGATTAGAGGGGTATGCTTAATATATTAAAACCTGCTGTATGCCAATGGCCCATGATTTTGTATATTATGTATTTAACTGCATGCTTCTTTTCAAGTGGACTTAGATAAATTGTTAAAGTGTGTGTGTGTGTGTGTGTGTTCTTGTTTAAATTCGTGGGGTCCAAAAACCAGGAATACAGTATACTTGTGGGGTCCGGACAGCTTTGTGGGGCCAAAATGCTGGACCTCACAACTTTAAAGGGCTGTTTGAGTGTTAAGACTTGGTTTTAGGTTAGAATTAGGTTATGGTTAGGGTCAGGGTAAGGGTTAAGGTTAGGCATTTAGTTGTGATGGTTAAGGTTAGGGTAAGGGGCTAGGGAATGCATTATGTCAATGACAGGTCCCCACAAAGATAGTGCCACGCACTGTGTGTGTGTGTGTGTGTGTGTGTGTGTGTGTGTGTATGCGTGCATGTGCGTACAGCAGAACAGGCCTACCCTTTATCTCCAGTGGTCCATCTATGTGCATCTCAGGTTTGCTCTTCTTCTCTGCCCCCGTTGTGGCTGACAGAGAGGAGCGCTTGTAAACACCCTTCTGGACATCCTCAAACACCACAAACATGTTGTGGACCCGTGCAGTGTAGCCTGCCAGCTCTGTGATCTGTCCCAACAAACACACAGGGGCCAAAGGTCATTACTGGGTCAAGTCAGAGGAATGTAACCCAACAGAGGATCAGATTATGATACAGGTCACTGTTAAGGCCATGTGCTGGTAAAACTGTGTGTGTTAAAGCAGTGATTCTCAACCAGTGGAACTTCTGCAGTCACCAGGGGGTATGTGGAGAAATTGTAGAGTAAATCCACTCATTTCAAAAAACATTCTTTACAATGTAATAAAAAAAAGAAATCCACATAGAGTCATTTGTGACACTTGAATACTATGTGTTGCAATTGAGAGTGCGTAAAAACTAGTTAGCAAACAGACAGACAGAGTTTAGCAGTAAGCTAAAAGTGATGGCTAAATGGTTAAAATAGATAGCTAAAAGTAAACTGTTCAAGTACTTAGCTATACATAATGGATAAACTATTATTTACTACTATCAAATCAATGGATTAATGGAAGGAGTTAGCAGAAAGAAATAAAAATGGTCAAAATGTTAGCTAAAAAGAGATCTATTGTTGAAACAGTTAGCAGAAAGTGATGAAAAATGGTCAAAATTGTTAGCTAAAAGTGAGATATATTGTTGAAAAGTAATGGATGGTTAAAATGGATAGCTAAATTACGGAAGCAACAGTTGAAACAGATAAATAATTACAATAGCTAAAAGTAATGGATCAATTCCATCAAAAAGGTTGGGAACCACTGCGTTAGAGTGTGTAAGTGTGCATGCGTGCGTGCGTGTGTGTGTAACAGTGTTTAAACAAATATGTAGCTAATGCAAGAGGCACTAATGGCGTTTTTCCATTACATGGTACCTGCTCGACACGCCTCGACTCTACTCGCCTCGACACACTGTGCGTCCGTTTTCCATTGCAGATTTTAGTACCGCCTCAGCGTGGCTGGTCGTTATATGCCGGCTCGACGCAAACACCAGCGCACAAGTATAAACATCAGGCCACTTGAGCTTGTTTTACAGTTCTGTGGAGGCTCCACGCAGAGCTTTCGCCGTATACTATGTAAGTGGCCTGATGTTTATACTTGTGCGCTGGTGCGTGTGTCGAACCGGCCATGTGTGTGTGTACGTAGGCTATGGCCAAAGCTCTGCTTGGAGCCTCCGCAGAACTGTAAAACAAGCGGCGCCGCAGGAAACTGCCGTGACCTAACGCGACACACAGAACGTGGAAGGTGCGTTGTTGTTGCCACAGCCGGAAGACACATTTAGTTTCAAATGAAGCTGGAGGCAGCAAAAAGAAACACAGCTGGCTAAACTATTTAAAAATAGCGGGTTTGTTCAGGACACCCCCGTCTGTCGCTTTCACGTCCCGTTTTCAGCTCGCCTCAGCTCGCTTGGAACCTCGACTGAGGTGGTACTAAAAAAAGTACCAAGTACCAGGTACTTTTTTTCGTAATGGAAAACCAAAAAAGGTGAGTAGAGTCGAGGCGAGTCGAGCAGGTACCATGTAATGGAAAAGCGACTTAAGTGGCTGCTGCTGTAGATCTGACTGTATTTTTGGCTCAGTTATAATCTCTCAGAGTTGCGTGTTCTTCTGTGTTTGTTTAGAGTGTGTAGAGTAAGCACCCACACCCACACAGATCTGACAACCTGCTGTACATCATGTGTGATGCTTTTTGATCGCGTGAAGGCTGAATTTAAAAGTATATTAAAAACAAATTCTGATAAAGAAACAGAATACATTAAGATGTATAACACAGTATCACATTTAGAAGATGAATAAAAGCAAATGTACAGCACAAAATGATGTAAACACAAAATGCATTAAGATATAATAAGGAAAAAGAGCAAAACAGGGTTCTGAACTCATAAGGCCAAATGAGGGGGAAAAACAACTCTTGCTTTGGCTTTAGTGCTGCACCCTGCGGTGAGACAGTGCAGGCTGTTGACACAGCTTGATTATATTAAACAAACACCAATTCTGGGAATTGTTTGACACCATGTGGGGCTTTAGAGATGTGACTGGCTCAAAGATGAAAGAAACAAGAAATGAATGAATTGATTGTGAAATATAGACTTGAACATCTCCACCTTTAAATGTGACAACTAAAAAAAAAAAAAGGTACAATTTGGAATCAAAATAGGGATATATGTAGGGACATGAGTATTTTTCCTTTTCTGTCATTCAGCTTTATCCCTGAACATATCTCTACAGCTGTTATAAATAGATCCAAAAGTGGGTTGCTGAAAGTAACTGATCATCACTTTGATAATAAAATAGTTTTATCACGCATTAAATTGATGATATACTATTTTTGGCTAATTGCAAAAGTCAGACAACATTAATGGCTCTCTTAACTAAATTTGACATTGTTTTGATATCTTTTAGACTGGTTTATTAGTCGCAGCCTAGTCTATATCCATGACAAAAAACAACAACAACAACAACAACAACAACAATAACCACAGAAAGCTAATAGAGAAAGAACAGGCCTTCGAAGAACAAAAAGCAATAGCATATCTGAGTCTCCAGGATGAGTAATAAACTGGGATGAGCTGGGACATGTCATAGGGCCATCTGACCACTCACACAAACTATACACAAATACACACTGTAGACTGTCATATAAGACAGGCAGAGTGTTTGGAGGCGTGAGCAGGGCAATACAGCTTTAGGAATGTGCTCCATCCCTGCTGCCTGCCAAATTGCACACACACACTCACACGTCTCTTGGCTTTGCATGCAGGGGCTTGCTGCTGCACACGTGACAACACTGTACTCAACACACACTCAGCCCAGAGCTGAAAGCAGGATAAAACTTGTATCCTCCAGGGACGTGTTTGGAGCCAGAGACTTCCAATAAAATGACAGTCGTGACAATCTGGCAACAACCCGCCTAGCACTTTTAAAAAAGAGTTTAGATTCCTCCTCCCCCTTGTTCAAATACTTTATACGCTGTACTCTGCAATACGGTTTCACCACAAGTGTGCTGCAGCCAAATCCCCTTATGGACCTCAAGATGAAGCCTTGAGAGAGAGAACGAATGAATGGGTCTTGGCTATTTTTTGAGATTAAAATTCAACGAGAGATCTGGGATTTGGCCCTCGGTGAACAAGGCCTTTCATTCAACGAGTCTTTGCTTTTTCAGTCAGGACTCAAACTAATTCCTGTGCATGCATGGTGTGCGTCACACGGGGAGGTAGAGAGAGATGGATATAACACAGTAATCTGCTAGTCTGTGCATTCATCCATCCATCCGCCCACCCATCTGTTCCACCACTTGTCCGTTCAAACACGGGCCAACGAAGTGACCCAACCACCCATGCAAGATTTGTAGCCTGACAAATCATATTCTTTAGACATGAGATGCAAATGTAATATCAAAATTGATACATTGCTTCATCTTACCATGAATACTGAACATCAATAAAATATAACTAAGAGATAAGCTACCGGCTTATATAAGAAAGAAAAAAATTCTTCTCACGTGAAGCTTCCTTTGAGCTGAAACGATAATAAACCATAATTCCCAGCTTATAATGTTGTATTAAACATGTCACACTCACAAATTACAACTGTCAGTAGTGAGATAGATCTGCCAATTTGAAAATGATTATTGTCACTGTTGTTTAATCTGACGGGTTATTTTTTTTCTTATTAATCGTTTAATCGTCTGGCCTATTAAACGTCAAAAAAATAAAATAAAAAAAATCCCATCGCAATTCCCCAGAGCTCAAGGTGAGGCCTTCAAATGCCTCGTTTTGTCTGGTCAAAAGTCCACAACTCAAAGACCCTCCATCTACGATGAGATAACGCAGCAAATGCTCGCATTGAAGACGCTAGCACCATTGCGTGTTTGACATTTCTGCTCGAAAAATGACTTGATGATAAACTGATTATCAAAATAGTTGCCGAATAATTTCTTGTCCACAAGAAACCAATATTTGATTTTATCAACTAATGTTTTCAGTTTGAAACAACAGCGCAATGCAGTCATCATTACACATGGGCGGGCAGGGTCCTTCATAGTGTCATAGCCACATTCAAAAGGCGGGTCCGAAAGCCAAACAGCATGATAAAAAGTAGGCTTATCCGCTTTAGAGGACACAGCATTCCCTTGTTTACCACTGTGAGGGGCGGGTGCAAGATCATTAAAATAAAAATAAAATAAATTCAAACTTTTTGTAAATGACTTCCAATAACATGGACAATGCATAGCTTGTTTTGTACCCTATATCTGTCAATCAAGTGCATTTGCCATGACTAAACTCACTTTTTTATGACTTTGGTGTTGGCGTTTCCAGTAAGAACAGAATTTTGAACTGTGATGTGAAAAGAGGGAAAGTGATGGGGCAAGGAAATCCTGTCTTAAGCAGGGATACGGAGAGCACATATTTTATTAACTGAAGAAACAAAGAGAAGCTGCACTCTCCAGCAAAGCCACATTAACTTTAGCGTTGCGGTGTCCTCACCTCTTTGTAGGAGGACATGATCCTTTCGATGGCGTCGGCTCCTGAGGCTAAGAGGTTACGGGCGGTGGTGAAAGCCTCCGTCCTCTCGCTTACCATCACGTGCGTGCGCCCGTCTGCTGTTTCTAGAGGGAGGAAAGAGAACCAAAAGACCGGGGGAGAGAGTGAGACAACTGATATCTGACTGGAGTTCTGCGTCTCTGTCCCGTGAGCCTACTGACAACGTATTCTCACACTTTCACCTACGAGGATTAGAATACCATGGAAATAAAAGTTATTTAAATATCAGCAGTGACACGAGAACAATAGGGACTCAACCAGGGAGGAGTAGGAGGAAGTTCCTGTTCTAACACATATTAATCAACCCCTGCAGGGATGAGGAAGCAGTAGCTGTTGGTTTGGAGGTGCTAATGACCCTTGTGCGCTCTTTAAAATCTGCTTACACAACTATTATAGTGACTCTTAATAAAAGGTGTCCTACACACCAGATACTATCAAGTAAACCAAGGTTCCATGTGACAAAACTGTTTGGTTTGGGGGTATGGCTAGGTTAGGGTTAGGCTTCTTGGTGTGAATGCCCACTTGGGCTACATTACGATATCCAAAATCTAAGATGATATGTAGTCTCATATCACGATAGAACACTGATACATTGCCCAGCTCTATTTGGGGGCACTTTAAGGTCTCCTTACTGTTGTCAGCGAAGCCGGTAGCTGTGATGATCGGCACGGCCACCATGACGAGCCCGCTGCAGCTCCACACATACTTCATGAGGAACTGCTCGACCATGATGTACCAGAGACGCTTGGACAGGATCAGGTTCATCTGGTCCGCCAGAGCCTGGTAGCACTTCTGCAGCTGACGCATCTCCACCTGCAAAGGACAGCATATTAACAATATACAGCACCATAGCCACTTCCTACATTTCTGCGAGGGAACACTGGGTAACACTTTACTTGAAGGTATCTACATAAGAGTGACATGACACTGTCATGAAGTCATAAAGTGTAACTGAACATTGTTTGGGATGTGACCATTTGTTCCTACCATACTTTATTACACTAAATTCCTACTTTGCACATATTTGTGAATGGGAAGGGGGACTGTTTTTAGGATGTGGGGATTGACTGAGCCCCTGATCATTTTATTGCTGCAACTTTGCGCATATATTTGTGAATTATCGTGATTAGGTGGGGTGGGAATTATGACCGATAATGTTTGTAAAATTGTACAACCTGGTCTACCTGCCCAGGGACTTCAGGCGGAAAATAGCAATTTGTGCTAAAACCTGGTACAAATGCATCTCTCCTTGTTTTTATACAACCTTAATGTTTAATTACACACTTGCACTGTCCCTGTCTAAATACAATTACAGTTACTCTAAGCTTGCAACTTATATCACCAACTGGCCTGCTTGTGTGTAATTATCCATTAAATGACACTGTTATGACACGTTATGAACTTTGTTATTGGATGCGGGTAATCAAGATAATCTCATATCTCATGTTTATAACTGGATTTCACCTGTAGAAGTAACAAGGTTGAAATGGAGGGTGAAGAAACCCAAAGTAGGGGTTGAATGGAAACAAAGGTGAACTAAACATTTAGCCCATGGTCTATTAATGATCTATTAATGGAGGATATGGATTTACTTGTGTTACTTGTGGTTGTATCATTATTGTTGTATTGATTATTACAATTGAATTATACCACATTATTGCCTGTAATGTTGCTGCATGCCTGCCACAACAAATGCAACCTCTATATTCTACATTATCCAGCCCTGCATACCTTGTGTCCCCTGTAGAAAGCTATTTCCTCAGCATTTGCAATGATCCTGGAATGTACATAGCGCAGGTAGCCTTTCCTATGAGCCTCCTCGGCCACAAGCTTGCCGAATTTGGGCGAGCAGGCACGCAGGACTTTAGCCGTGGCAAAGACCACCAGGCCGGCCAGCAGGGTAGGCCCACTGGCGTTGGCCCCCCTGGACCTGGCGGTCTGTATCAGGGTGTAGGAAGTCAGCATCACGTCCAGTATTGGCTTGGTGAGGTTAGAATAGAGGTGGGCCACCGACTGGGAAAACATCATTACGTCCTCAGTGAGAGACTGGTCCGGGTTGGCGAGCCTCCCGTCCATGTTGCTGACTCGGTAGTAGGTCTGATCGGTGAAGTAGGTCCGGTAGGCATGGTTCACCAGGCGAGTGCGGAAGGCCAGAGCCAGTTTGCACTCCAGGTACCGAATGGCGCTGTTGACGAACGTGGCCGGGATGGCAATGAGGAGCCATTTCATAAGCTGGATGATGAAGCTCTTGGGTTCCTTCTCCACTATCGTTTTGACAATCTTCCCGTCCAAGCTGGCCACGTAAATAGACAGAAACGTCCTGGATATCAGCGCCACCGAGTGCAAGGAGAGCAAACCGAGCTCTTTGGACACAAGCTTGGGGAAGAGGATTTTACCAAGTGCGAGGATCTGCTTGAAAAATTCCGCATTTAACCCAGGAGATGTCTTCTTGTGATTCGCAGCACAGGTCTGTGTTTTTACCAAACAGGTGGAGCCGTTTTCCGCCTTTGAAAGCCGGCGATGATTCCTTGGATCTTTGTTTTTGCTGAGCTGCTTGCAGATTATGGGGTACAGTGTTTTGATACCGTAAGCAGCAGCCGCAAGAAACACGGCTCGCTTCGCCGCAGCCGTGCGGTCCCATTTTATTTTGGACGCCGCATCGAGGATGTTGGACATTTTTCAAACGTTAGTCGTCTCTGCTGTCAATCCTAACAACATCCATCCCCAAACCCGACTCACCGCGTCGACATACACAAAGAGAATGACTTCTGGTGGTTGATCTGAAACGAGCCCGATACATATACCGCTACATCCTGCTCTTTTTCGTACAAATGTCTGAGCAAGACAGACTACATTAATTGCACTTCCGGTGTATAGTTTTCAAAATAAAACTCAAGGTCAACTTTCCCTGGCCTACAGTATAAGGCTATATGAACCGTGCCGTGATGATCTTTGTTTATGGTTTTATATATTTTTTTATATATTCACCTGATTTATTGCAAGGAAACTAGAAAGATAGCAACTCGTTACGTTACAGCCTCTCTAGCTTAATCGTTTTCATGATAATATTTTCACTCAAAGTGAAACAATACAGATGTGATGGGTTATAGTCGGTTATAGTGGGACTTGCCATGCCCTCCCCATTGAAATGAAAAATTCTAATGACGTATGACTCTTATTTATTTTATTAGTTTCTTTATTTATTGTAGTTTTCCCAAAAACTTGACGCTCCTTATTTCCGCCCTACGCTTTTGCGGCTTTTTTCATTGGTCGCGCCCCCCGGTGTTCCAAGACGATTGGTTGCGTGATGAACGTAAACAAAGTAATACTGTAGATACAGTAACGTTACTTCTACTCTGACATTTTAGGGTATCTTTGTTTTTGACAAACGTATGTTATACAGTAATTGTGTATCCAGGAAAATATATTGTTGGAAGCAACACTAACCACCTTTACACAAGTGATTAAATGACTACGAATATTAACATTTCTAAGTGGCGCGTGAAACGATAGTGGTTGTTCCTCGCGCATCTCTACACATCTAGCTAAAGCAACAGTTTTAGTTAGTAAACGTTGGATAACTACAAGTGCGACGTTACTCTGCGCTTTTACACTCACTTTAGTTTAGCTTAGTTGTTTTCACACTCACTGTACTGACGTTTTAATTGCTTCTCTGATCGAAACAGCCGTCGAAAATGAATTGGGTTGGAGGTTCAAGGTAAGAGAGGAGGGGTGGATGTTTAAGTTAATTGTTAATAGCTGACGTGCTAATGTTAACGTTATTAACGTTAGCTAAGCACGGTAACGTTAACGTTGTAACGACTCTTACTGCAGGAACCGGTTTGTGGTGAAGAATGATGCAAAAAAGCAGAGGGTGAGACAGCAAAATTAGCTACATGTCCACGACTTTACGAGACAAAAGCTACAACGTTAGTCTTTTTTTTGTGTCTCGCTGAATGTTCTGGTGTTGCTCTTTTTTTCCCCCAGGAGTTCTTTGAAAAGAGAAAAATGCAACAGAAGTTGAAAAACTTGGGAATCGCTCTGCCAGCATCCCCTCGAGGCACTAGTTCTGGTAGTATGGACCTGATGACTTTGTTTATCGTCAACCAGATTGCTGCTAAGAAAGAAAATAAAGGTGATAAGTAACAACTAACGTTTGTAACTACAGACATATAACATTATAAGACAACGGTTATAGTTACCAAAAATTTAAACTGAAAGCTGAAAGGGAAAACATTACATCAGTTCAGGAGAACCAGGGAGTTAGCCCTCCTTACAGGCTACTGTCTTTATCTCAAACAAAATAAATCTCTAAAAGCTAACAAATATAATATTCATGATGTGTTTTATAGTGAGATATCCGACTAAGAAGGTGCAGCACATGCAAATAAAGTATTTTCCAAATAGTAAAACATTAAATAACACGATTTGGCAAATATGAATGTCCTGTGGCTAATATACATTATGTCTATCCACCAATGCCTATGTTCATCAGTCCTTCAGTGTGTCAAATTATGTAAGTAAACAATGTCTGTGTGTTTCAGATCCTCCGAAAGTGGCAGTTCTTAGCAGCCCTAAAATAGGATCCAAGCATAAGAGAAATGAGCCCCTGGTACTCCCAATGAGCCCCTGCTCTCCATCCCAGCTGTGTCTTGTTGAGGGCCAGCCTCAGTACAGGTAGAGCTGGAGTGTAGTTTGGCTGATGTGTGGTTTGTATCGTCACATTGGATTTTGTCAGCATCACTTAGGTCTACCACTAGAGAATCAAATTAACTACATTTTTTTTTAATCAAAGTGCTAGATACTGACTCCATAACATCGTATTCAAGTGCTGAGTCTAACCTCTGGCCTGTGAATAAAAGGTTCAAATGGTGTTTCTTTTTGGCTATATACTGTAAAGTCAGTAGTTTGCAGCCCAAATATGAATGAATACATTTTCCAAAACAGTACCAACAATAACTTTGCGTATTCTGTGTCAATGTCTAGTGTTCAAGGAACAAGAAATAGAAAGCATGTCATTCCCCAAGGCTTCAAGTGTCGGCAGGTTAGTCACTTTCCAGCTATTCATATTGCACTTTTTTTTAAAGCATTTCTTATCTTATGAAAAGGAGTGGCACAGTGTTGCAGTGGTTAGCACTTTCACCTCACAGAAAGGACCCTTCTGTGTGGAGTTAGCATGTTTTCCCCGGTTCCTCTGGCTTCATCCCAAAGGACCTGTGGTTACAGATAATGGATAGAGGGGTCTTAGGGAAAATTAGCTGAACGTGAACAAATGTTAGGACCCTCTGGCTAAAAAGTCGCTTACTTTTCTGTCCTCCAGCTGTCACCAGTGCTGGAGTCAGCTTTCTCAGACAACAGTGCATCTGACTACCTGCCACCCATAACCGACCCCCTCAGCCCCTTCTCCTCCAGCACATCAGCTTCCTCAGGCCAAGGTGGTGTTGCTTAGTATTTTATAGAACACACACGTATGAATTGACGTACACAATGGTAACTGTACATTTTCTAATCATATCATGAGTACATTTTATACAAATCAGTCAATTTAGGGCAACAGGTCTCCACAGGAATGTTCCCCCTGCAGAGAAGTCAGATGCAGCCACAGTTACCCCCCCACTACACCTCAGGGCTGGAGCAGACCAAGGTAGTGAAAAGACAATATCATTTTTTTTTTTTTTTTTAAAGGGATAAGATAAAATAATACTTTGTCTGTTACACAAGGGTTACAGAAAATTGTCTTTGACAAGGCTCCAGTCACAAAGAGACATTTACACGGACATATAAAAACAAGACATGGGGGTGTGAAGGTATCAGCTGACTGTGGTGTTCATTTTGTGCTGTTCAATATGGCTATTGCAGAGGGGATGAAGGATTTCTTGTAGATGTTTTTTTTCGGGCCAGTGGTACCTTAAAACTCCTGCCTGATGGTAATAGCTTGGAAGGAGTGATGGAGGGGGTGAGAGGGGTCCTCTGTGATCAGGTTGGCTTTCCTGATCACTGAGCGGCTGTACAGCTCAGATGAGGGGGGGGGGGATGGGGGGGAGCCAGTTATTTTGGCAGCGTGATTCACTATACATTGGTTGTACCAGGAAGAGATATTGAAAGTGAGAACTGATTCAATGAGGGAGCGGTAAACCAAAGTTAACACATCCTTGCTGATCTAAAAAGTTCTGAGTTTTCTGAGCAGGTGGAGACGGTGTTGTCCTTGTTTTGTACGTTGTGTCTGTGTGTTGTGACAAGGACAGGGAAGTGTCTATTTCTGTGCCCAGGTACCGGAATACCTGCACTTGTTCCACTGGCTGACCCTGGATGCTAAGTGGCTGGAACAGAGGTGATGCCTTGTCTCTGCCCTCACAGCATAGCTCCTTCGTTTTAGTAATGTTGAGCTCCAAGGAGAGCTCAACAAAAGTTTGGGACAGATTGTTTACAACCTGCTGGTAGCGAGTTAGGGGGTCAGTGTTAGACCTGTGTGCAACCAAAGCAATGTCATCAGCATATTTAAAAAGTGCCATACCTTCACTGTTACACAATATGTTGTTGGTGTACACAGAGAAAAGGATTGGGGATGAAAACACAACCTTGGGGGAGTCCAGTATTTAAAATAAGCTTGGTTGATTTAACCCCATTAAAAAGACACCTGTTGTGGTCTGTCCAGCAGAAAACGTTTTTTAGTCCACAGGGTCAGTGTTGGGTGAACCTGAAGATCAACGAGGTGATGTAGAAGTTTATCAATGCTCACCGTGTTAAAAGCTGAGGAAAAGTCCATGAATAAAATCCTGGTGTGTGGGTGTGCTGAGTCCAGGTTTTTGGTGACAGTGTCTAAACGTGTGAGGCTTACATCCTCCACACCACGTCCTGCCCTGTAGGCAAACTGGAATGGGTCCAGCAGATAGGAGGTTACTGACCACCCTCTCCATACATTTGCACAGCACAGATGTTAGTGCCACTGGTCTGTAATCCTTTAGGGCCTTAGCAGGTGCCTTTTGGGGGATTGGAATGATGGTGGATTCCATCCACTGGTCAGGGACACAGCCAGAGTCCAGGAGGTGTTGGAACAGCCTGGTGAGAACGCCACTTAGCTGAGTGGAGTATTCTTTCAGCACCCTGCCTCTAAGCCTGTCAGGGCCAGAGAGCCTTGTGTGGGTTGACTCTGCGCAGTGTGGAGTTCACCAGCTGCTCGTCAATAAAGAGGGGTTGAAGGTTGGAGCTGGGGGTTGGGGGGGCCCAGGTGGGTGTTGTGCTGCCCCCATTGAAACGGGTGAAGAAGATGTTCAATTTCTCCGCAAGAGTTGGGTCTGGGCAGGCAGCCCCTGCAGGCTTGGATGTTCTGCCGATCATGATGTTCAATCCTTGCCACGCTTCCCTCGCATTCCCAGAAATTAACTTCTGCTCCACCTTGTTCTTATACACACACACACCCACACACACACACACGCGTCATAGTTAGTTACATTTATTACACAGGCATGGAAACATTCAACTTCACATGAAGCTTCATAGGCCTTACACTCTGCCAGACTGGTTCCTACTGTGTGTAGAATGTGCAAACTAAAAATCCCCATCATGTAACAGGCGATCGGACTTGTCAGTCCACTTTGAAGCAGCGTGAGAGTCCCGTACATCAAACAGTAAACAACCCTGTGTCTATCGCTGCCAAAAGAAGGTTTAAAAAAAAAAAAAAAACTATGAGGGTTAAAGAACACAACAGGACGTCACACAAATGGGCCTGTTAGGTGGGAATGACTATTAGAACCCAAATGCAGACAGTACTCCGAGCCAGGAGGGTAAATGATGGTTTATTAGAATGTACTCAAGTGTGCAAAGTCCAGATTTCCAGGGGGCAGATCCGAAGTGATCCGAGAAGGAGCGGGGGCGCAGCAGGCTGGATCCAGGGAATGGGATTTCTGGTCTTGAGGGAGTCCGATACGGGTCCCTGGCACGAGTGGTGGCAGGAGTCAGGTCCAAACGGCAATCTGATGACACAAGAAATCGGCTCTGACTGAGTGGAAGAAGAACCCAGCGTATGAAGCCAAGGTTGATTTTTGGCTGATGAGAAGCAGCTGGACACCTGACTCTCGCACACCTGGCTCCAGCACTGCAATTAAGACAAAGAGAGAGAGAACAGAACACTGCTACACAGAGGCAGCGGGCCTGACAGGGCCATTTGGTAACACTCCCACACCGCTGTACAACTCTGCGGCAGATCGCATACTTTGCATGCTTTGGTCTAAATAAGCCGTAAGGGCACGACAGTACAGACCTCATCTGTAAATCACTGCCTAATACAAACAAAACTTCTCCATGTTTGTAGACGTGCCAGAAGTAATATTCAATTAGTTTTTGGTCACTGACAAATAGCAACTTTTCCTGGGAGCTAACTATGAGCTCCTATGAAGGTTTGGGCATTCAAATGCGACAGTGTCTTCCCAAACATGATGCTACTTTAACATCCAATCTTGATTTTATGTCAGCCTTTTTCCCAACCCAGAGGGATGACAGACCGTATCCCCTGGTCCTGTGGATCAAACCCAGCCCCCTACCAACTGGAGACACCCACAGCAGCCCCAGTCCTGTTCAGAAGTTCCGAGCCAGAGTGAGAACCACGCTAGAATGTAATGGATCATGTTCTCTCTGTCATTTTGCAAGAACTCAAAAACATAATGTGTGTTATCACAGTAACACAGAGGCCCACAGGGACCAAGCAAGACATGAGGTCACCTTCTGTCTCAACCAACCCGAGGACAAGGAGCCCATGTTGGACTTCACTCTTAACCAATCAGAAGCTGAGCAGCAGTTTGAGGGGGATGTCTTTAGGGGCTTCAGTACTGAAGAATGTGAAAGAGAAGGTAAAGAAACCTTTTACATCAACCCCAATGACTTTCCTGCTGAGGATAACGTCAAATTTGATTTTTCAGCTGGTCATTTTGGGAGAGGAAACTCCAAGATATATCTCAAAGATGAAACACCAGCACCACAGTAGGCGTTTACACATGAAACACTTTTATCATTGATTTGGAATATGGTTTGTTTTTACGTTGTTGCTTTTTCTTCACTGTCAGAACTGTCCCTGACCCACAGCGCATGGTAGTGGAGGGAAGCGACCACATACATGTGAGTGTGTAAAGTTAGCCTTGTATTGCCACCAGGTGGTAGAGTTTGTAACTGCCATGGAACCAACATTGATTCAAAAAAATAGAAAACAATAGAAAATCTGATAGACCTTTAAGACAATTTAACCTGAGTCATCCAGAGCCGTTGTATAGAGCGTCTAACAGTATTTGTCAATTCATTCTGATAGAGATATATATATATGAGGGTACCGTGCACTTTGGAAGTGAGGAAGTTGCAGTTTTCCATGTTAATTCTGTTTTATTCACAGCTCTCCAACTGCACTGACATGCGCTTTTGTAAGTGTCTTAAGCATCTCCAATTAAGCTTCCCATTTATTGTGTATATGCCTGAGAGAAGACAATACATTGAATAGATGGGTTTTTTTCCACTCCCGCAGCATGTCTTGAACACAACAGTGGTCCCCTGAATGACTGCGAATACACGCCAAGTTACTCTTCTAGTGGAGGTTACCGCAGTTCAGACTCAAATGATGTAAGTGACTGCAGAATCACCTCAGAATACAACACACACACACACACACACACACAAGTGCAATACTAGCAGACTAAACAATCCTCCAATCAACCCCTGCCAGCAATAGGAATCATTCATTTCTAAATTCTTTTCTCATTTCTTCTCACTTTTCTAACTGTATTTTAGGATGAAGAATGCTGTCAGCCATGTCTCCAGGCTGCCTCTTCCTACATGGACCAAGCCTGTTATGCAGATAGCCTAAACCCAAACCAGGGGACACAACACACACAGGGGAATCCAAAACAAAGGCACACCAAGCCCAGGCCTCCCAACCCGCTCCTGAAACCCAAAATGAACTCCAGAGACAATCAGAAAGTTATGGAGAACGTATCTTTCCAAGTTAAAGCCCTAGAAAGTAATAGCCGACGGACGGGACGCAACACAACTCAGTATGCCTCTCCTCAAGCTCTGGCTCAAACTCCGAGCTCAGAGCTGTGCAAATGCAAGAGAACGTCCAATGAAACTCGAGATGCTGGAACTCAAACTGTCGACAGCCCCGCAGCTGAGACACGTCACGCCTCGACTCAGTGCGGCTTTGTTGCGGACGGTGCAACCGAAGCCACTGGGTTTAACTTGAGCCGACCACTTGTTGATGTGTCAGTACAGCATCCAGCCACAGGGAGGCGCACCGACACCGCTGCCGAGCCAAGCACACGCACTCCTTTATCAGGCGAGGCCGGGAGCGGAGAGAAGCACACGCCCTGGACCAAGAAGAAATCCACGGCTGCTTTCCTACCAGGCAGCAGCATTATGAACAAATGCACTGCCAACAACAGTGATGACAAAGTGATCCTACAGAGACCCAGAAACCCCTTTCCAGATGCTCCGAGCATGACTAACGTCAGAGGTATAATGTGAAAGTAAAAAGATTGCAAATCCCACTGACATACACAGAAATAAACATGGGTATTTTGTTGAAATGGATGTTTTGTGCTCGTTTCAGATTTAGGTAAGGAGAATAGAGAGGGCAGAGATGAGAGAGGGCAACAGGAAAATGGCCGTCTGGTGAAAGACCTCTCAAGTGAAGTGAGGGAGGAGGTCACATCTGCCACCAGGGCTAACACACTCCCAGAAGAGGGCGAGACACTTCAGGAAATAGCTGATATTTTGCTCATGCTCAAACAGAGGAAGGAAGTAGGGAAGTAGAGTAGGGAAGTAAAGATGGATGAAGCAGCAGAAGAAAAAAAAAAAAAACATGCCTGTTCTGTGCATGTTTTTTTTTAATTTAAAGCATTATTTAATAGTTTGTTTTAAGCATATAAACCACATCAGTTACTCAAAGTGTTTGTTCTAAGTGTTCGTAGTGTAGCGTTGTAAGAGACACGGTGAAATAAAGCTCCAAAGCGTTACTCTGATTCATAAGTTTATTTCTTTCCCCGTATACATATTCTAGTGTTAAGATTTCATGAAGATATTTATTTTTGTATAGAATATAAACTCTAGCAAAACATATACAGCTTGAACAATAATCAATTATACTATACAGCACTTTTTTTTTTTATTGGTATTTTTTGTGGTTCCTCGTAAACTGTAGAAACACACATAGAAAAGAATTGCGACCATTTCACCAGAAGTAAACATTAAATGTCCCCGCCGTAGTGGTAGAGGACAGCGTTAACACAACTGGATGTCAACAGCTGAAACAATCACACTAAATATTTGGTCAACACAAGTTTAATTACACACTCTGTGTTATGGAGCTTCATCTGTGTGTGTTTTAACTGTAATAATACTTTCAGTACAAAACTAGTTTGTGTGTTTTTTTAAAGACATCCTGGACCAGATGAAAATCTAACAGATAAAATAATACCCTCACATTTTGAATTATAGTCAGCCATCTTTCGCCACCTTTAAACTGTAAGCCATTTTATTAGTCTTGTCATTTATGAAAATAAGATGGCACTAATTCCTGTTATACTGATTAACCGTTTTCATAAGCATCCATATGTAAAATGACACCTTGACAATACCAAACATATCACAATACTTGCAGATACTTCATTCAACTTGACTGTCACTGAAAATGTCATTACATTGTGCCATGGTATTTCATAAACTGCTTCTTATTTGAAAGGTTTATTAAAAAGAGGTATTATATCTTATTAAATGATAGGTTAGGACCCACGTGTCAGAAATGATGGACTGTCCTTCACCTGTTCATTGGACACATCGACAGCGCAGCCTGTTCATTCACCTGTTTGGTTTTGTTACACGTTACTCCGTAGTCTACTTTCAAACACTTTTTTTTTGCTACACAGATATTACACGTGTGTACTTGACTAACAAGGTGTAACCTCACACAATTTTCTAATTTTTTACAAAACAACATTGGCAAATTACGGTAAAGCCTACTCCTCGACTTTTGACACGAGAACCACATATATATGCTCTGCTATTTGTACATAAGGCTATGGAGGAAGACCAAAATCAAATACATGAAATGATAGTAAAAAAAAAAAAAATAACATTCCATCACAGGTGAAATGCAAATATGTACATGTCAAATAAAAATAAAAAGCTATGTTGACTTAAATACCTAACATGATATACAGTAAAACATCCACTTCAGGGATTTGGACTTAAAAACGGCCATAAGGGACCTTCACAATACACAGGCACTAATATGATCATGTTTAGGCTAGAATGAAATACTTCAGATACAAGTCTCAATCATAAAACCATGGTTTTAGGTAGTGGACATTACACGTTTAATACCCAGGTTTATAACATGGGCTCATATTGTAGGTTTTGGCAACCTAGTAACAGAGTGACATGAGGCTGTACTCGCCATAGTATAATTGAATGTTAAAAACTGCTATTTTTAGAGGCCTGAAACTTAAAAAAAAAACAACATACATAGTCTATGTTGTTTTTTTAAGTTTCAGGCTAAAGCAATTAGTACTTTGTGGCAACACATTTTTAAATTAATACATTAATAAATATAAACTATAGCAGCAGAACTTTTATTCCTTTCGGTGCTACTAGATTGGTGAGTGGTTTTGTTTAGGCACCAACTGACAATACAAGGTTTCTAAACTTAAACAATAAATACTGTACATCTCTGGTGTTTGCTTTTCATAAAAAGACATCAGAACCACAAACGAAGACTGTCATCAGATAAGGAACTGACATTAGTGTGCTATGCTACAAGCTTAAACAACATGTAACTGAGATGTGTTTCATATAGAAAGGCATAATGGTACTACAGATTGACATAAAGTCACAACTGCTGTCATGTCAACAAAGGTTTTGTGGACGCACAAACCTGGTTTTCAAGACCAACTTTACTGTATCTTTAAATGGAAACCTATTCTGACACAATGCTGTAGGATGGCTGGATCATTATACTTTTTATACTGCACGTTGTAAATAAATCATAAAATGTATTTAGTCAACAAATGTACAAAATATTAGGAACATATTACTGATACTGAGCTGGGGCCTCTTTTGTAAGGTACATCATGATCGGTGGACTTCATGAGAGAGGAAATGCCCCTTGTATTTTGTACATGCAGTGTGTGTTTCCTGTCCAAGTGTTCACGAAAAAAAAACTCTGTTACGTGTGGAAAAGGCAATGTTTTAGCCTTTCGTAATTGAGATATTTGTGGTGCATGGTTGAAGATTCAGCGGTCTACTAAAGCAGGTTTGACTCCAGATTTGGCATCAGTTCACCCTCAATTCAGAGAATAGGCTGACATGTCCTTGACTTGTCGTTGATTTTGGATTCCTGAATTGGAAGTGAACCTCGCTCAACTTCTGACACAAGCAAACTGTGATTCTGAACCTCATAGCGAGGCTAACCAGTGGCTCCTCGGCTCACACGCACACACAAAAAAAAAAAAAAAAGAAGAAAAATATCACGCGACACTCTGCACGTTTCAGTAATCACAGAAGCTAACGAAAAACTCTCTCTAGTCCACGTCGGATGCGTCGTTGTCCGATAGATGGTAGTTTGAACCTTTGACTCGGATGTATTCGACCTGCCGTCCCTCGTCCGAATCAGAGGCGCCGCAGGAACAGAGCTGGTTTTCGAACAGCGCTTCGATCTCCTCCAGACGCCGGGCTTTGGTCTCCGGCAGGCAGCCGTAGATGAAGAAGAAACCCAGCAAAGCCATGCTGGAGTAGAGGAAGAAAGCTCCTGGGAAGGCGAAACAAAAGAACACACTGTCACCGAGGACAGCCACCCACAAACACACTGCCTCCCCTTTGGAGAGCTTTTTATAAGTACGTTTGTTCTCATTCATCTACAGGAAGAGAAACACTGGGGGTGACAGTGGATCAGCTAATATTGGATGTTGACTGCCCACAAACCTCTTATGGAGATAGTGTGTGTGTGTGTGTGTGTGTGTGTGTGTGTGTGCTGACAAATGAAAATCTTTTAACAGATTGAAATATTACTTTCAGACTGCTGGTCACCATACAATAACAAATAGTTGAAGTAACATTCCCCGTCAAGATGGGATTACTACACCAACACACACACACACACACACACACACACACACACACACACACACACACACCTAGAAACAAGTTTTCATACAGAGACACTGTGACAGAGGTTTAATGAGATTTCCTGACAACTGCGATCTCCATTTTCTCTTTGTCACAGCGGATTGATACTTTTGATTTGATGGTTAGTGTGCGTGGAAGTGTGCATTATGCTAATTACCATTTCTAGGGCAAAGTCATATTGTTTTCTTTTTTTTCCCTTCAGCTTTGACACTGTTTTTTTGTTCTCGGCAAACTATTCTTATAAACCCCGAAGAATGGATGAACGACTCAAATGGATCATTAACCCGCTGCATCTCAGGATGCCTCCACAACCACCGCTGATGGATCGACCGCCAGCTCCACCAAAGGTCACTTCCTTCCTGTCTGAGGAGATCCCTGCTGTTGAATCACGCTGACTGAAGACGTATGGAAGAAGAAAGGTTGGAAACACATCGGGGTGTCAATCAGCTGCTACCTCCTTGCTGGTTTTGACATAAGGTAAGGATGTATGTTAGGCATGTTACACAAGATCTGCTGAGAGGTTTGCATAAAGATTGATATAACTGGACGAGGACTAGTCTATATCGCTGACGTTTCACTTCCGGGCTTGTTCAGGCGCCGCCAGAAATTCCGGATGTCCGTCACCTTCCGCTTTCTTTGTGTTGGCGTTCTAAACTCTGGTGGATTTCTGAGGACTATGGTTAACTGCTCCTCAGGTCTCTGCAGGGTAAATCCAGACAGCTAGCTAGACTATCTGTCTAATCTGAGTTTTCTGTTGCACGACTAAAACAACCTTAGAAAGTACACATGTTCCACCAAAACAAGTTCCTTCCCGAGGATATTTTGCAGAGGCACCGGGGCTGCGTCCGGCGCTTAGCACCGCCCAAGACGATTGTGATTGGATTAAAGCAGTGGTTCTCAAACTTTTTTCAATAAAATACCCCCTTTGAAATATTTTTTACAGCCAAGTACCCCCTGAACAGCGCAAACATAAAAAAAATAAAAAATGGTGTATATATATATATATATATAAAGAGGTACAACGCTGTGCCTGTTTAGGCTTAACAACAACCTCGTAACTGAAAAACACTTATATGCTAGTCTACATTTCCAATGTTTAGCATCCAACACTAAATTTATTCGATATTATAGTATAATTATTTTAGGAATCATGCAAAAATCTCATGTCCGCCCTGCAGTACTCCAAAGTACCCCAAAGGGTACTAGTACCCCCATTTGAGAAACACTGGTTTAAAGAGATACCAATAAACCAGAGCACGTTTTGCTCCCATTCCGGAACGCTGTGTGGACTAGCCAGACCCTCCTCCGCAGCGCTGTGGAGGAAGGTCTGGCTACGCGAGACTAGATGTGGACTGACAGCATTCATGGCTGGTTGATTGTTCCTGACAGGACTGATGTCTGGATTTAAAAAAAGAAAAGAAAAAGAAAATCATGAGAGTTTCCCTACTTTGTCTCCCTATCCTTCCACAAAAAGAACGAATAAAAGCTCTAAAAGGTAACTGGTTGTTCAAAGAAGCCCAGAAACTGACCATAGTAGGTGAAGTACTGAGCCAGGTGGAGGAAGGTGAGAGACACAAGGACGTTGAAGGTCCAGTTGACTCCGGCTGCGCAGGCGTTCCCGGTGCTCCTCGCCCACAGAGGGTAGATCTCTGAGTTGATGGTCCACGGCATCGGACCCATCCCTGAGACAGAGAGACGAGAGATACGCCTCGTGGGATTACTTAATGAGAGGACGGAGACGACTTTAAACCGGAGGCTCAGTGGAGAGGTGCAGTACGTCATCTATGACAACGTTGTGTGATTGTGTGAGATGATTAAAATGGAGCGCTGTTGTTCCCAGCGTCAAGAAAGAACTTGCATCGTGGCTTTAAGGTAAATTGCAACTAAAATACAGCTCAAAAAGGTGAATCAATTAATCAATTAGTTGTCAAATATAAAATGAATTGGCAACAATTTTGATAATTGATTAATCGGTTTCAAAGATTTCTCTGATTCCAGCTTCTTTAATGTGAATATTTTCTAGTTACTTCACTCCTCTGTGACAGCAAACTGAATATGTTTGAGTTGTGGACCGAACGAGACATTTGAGGACAGTGATCGACAATTTCTTTCTGACATTTTATAGACCAACCAACTAATCGACTAAACGAGAAAACAATCGAGAGATTAATCGACAATGAAAACAATGGTTAGTTGCAGCCCTAAATTTAACATAGCAATGCGAAAAAAATAAAAAAATAAAATGGATCTTAGATTTCCAAAGACTATTAATAGCGTATTATAGGGTAAAAGTGACAGTGAAATGACAAGTGTACCTGGAGCGAAAGCAGCCAGGTAGCAGACAAGACCCAGTAGAACCAGCCAGGAGTAGGAGGTGGGACAGTAGTTGTAGGCCCAGTAGGTCTCATCTCTCATCAGGCTGGAGTTGGAGCATCTGGAGGAGGGTTGGGCACACCCATTGGCTTTTGTTAATCACTCCTGACACTGGATCTCAATTCAGTGGGAAATGTGTAAAAATGTCTAAATATAGATTTGCTGCTACATCTATGTCTGCTTCATCCTAACACATGGACAGAGTCAACGCTAGTTGTGACTCACCTGCCCCATGCTGCTTGCTCGGTGGAGGCCTTATTGACCGGCACACAGGAGGAGGCGAGGAGCGCTGAGCTGTTCTCACGGTAACAGAAACCGCATCCAGGGTCCAGCATGCATGGCTCACACAGCCTGCAAGCCAAAACAAGCAGACTGTAGCTGTAATGTCCCTGAACACAATCCATCATCCTGCGCGGGGTTAGCTCTTGAAGTCACATTCCTTTACTTTTCCAAGAAAAACTTATTTTAAAAGTAGAGTACTGAGTTGCACTACAACTCTACAAATACACACATGTCCGCCTACTACTCCAACAAGATGGGACTATAACAGAAAACAGCATCCCACCCCCTCTAATTGAGATTTGCCTCATTACCCAAATTAAATTAATGTATGGACTGTTCCCCACATGCAGGAAGCGATACATCCAAATTAAGAGCAAAATACAAACAAATGTTGCATTCACCATCATTACGTCTTTATCCCGTCATATCTCACTGTTATGTCTTGTGCCATAGTCATTTATGTGGTAAGCAGTCCACATTTAAGAGGCTTTTTCCACAAGGGAACATTGCAGTTCCATCAGGTCTGTTGTTGTTGTTGTTGTTGTCGTTGTTGTTGTGATCCTGAAATGTGTGTTTTGTTTCAGAGGTCTATTTTTGCCGGCTGCAGCCTCCCTGTGTGCAGGGGCACCTTGCTCCAATTTCACACTGAGGTCAACTAGACCAAAATAAAACCGTGGATTAGTTCCCGAGGGAAGCTGAGGAGAGACATGCAACAGCTTAGCTTCAGATTCCAATCATGCAGTTGAAAATGTGTAAAATGTTGGTCTTTTAATAAATATAATGAATGATGTTACGTATTAGCAAAGCGTACCATATAGTAAGTATATACTAGCTCTACACTACGATACAAGAACAACGCTTCTTCTTTACTTTCACGTCTTCTACACCTACATGGGTCCTGACTGGTGATGACAATTACCTGGATTTAGCCTCAATCTTTTAGTACAATATCATGTATGTATCCATCAGTTGCCTGTTTAAGATCCCTTGCAGCACCCGATGATGAAATCATTTCCTGAAAATGGAATAACGCCTGAAAATGGGATAAATTTGCACTTTACCTGATGGAAAATGTGATAAGACCCAATAATGTAATAACAATAATATAATAAAATGTCCTGACTGATAATGTAATACCTTTCAGGTGGGTCAAACTGACGGATAATGTCACATTGTAAAAAAAAAAAAAAAAAAAAAACGTATGCTTTTTTTTTCCCCTCTGAAATGTAAAGCGTGCAAGTATGCAACGTTTATGATACTGTTAGTGTGATCAGTCAGCCTACTGAAAACACTAACATTTGACACTGATGTCATGTTTGTAAATGTAAACTCTCAGCTTGATGTCATTTGTCACACGGCTTTGTTAAATACTCGATTCCAATTGGTCATTTACAGCGTTGCCAAAGACCTATTGTTTCAAAAAGAAATTCTCAAAGAATTTTGAGAGGACAAACGGTAGCACCGTAAACTCTGTATGTGCCGTGCGAGAATGGAAAGTCTGACAGGCATAGCAACAGTAACTAAAGGTGCTTAGGGAATGTACACTTGTTCATTTATAGGTACCATATCTAAGAGATTGCATCATTTCCAGGGCAAGTAACCTATAGTCAAACCCCAATCGGAGACACCTTCAGAGTACAGTCCCATCCACAACAAGTATGAGAGGCCTGTGGTGGCTCTGGGGCTCCTACGATGCTGCTGTGGTCAGCAGGGGGGATGTGTGGGCTCGTATGGAGTAAAGTGAACTCAATGAAGCCACTACAGTGTGGTAAAAGCACTCATCTCTTCAAATTATTTCTGTGTTTGTGTGTGTTATAGTGTGTGGGTGCTGGACAGAGAGTCCATTAGGCGTTGTTTGTTGTTATGATGAAAGGCCGTCGTTACACATGGGTTTCATCTTGTGTCTGTGTAAGTGAGAGTAAATTTGGGACATAGAGGCATCTGATGTGTTGTTTCTAGGTGTGTGTGTGTGTGTGTGTGTGTGTGTCTGTGCCCTTTGTTGCTAATGGCAAATTGTACTGTAGCGGATTCAGTCCTAAGGTTTGGGAGATGATAAAAATCATACACACCAATATTTTTCAATTTAAAATCGAAATCGTGACACCCCAAGTAACGTATGTGTGAAAACTTGCAATAGCTTCACCGCAGATATCATTTTGGAATCGTTTTAAGCTCTCCACCACTGAGTGGGCTCTCCTGCACTCTGGATTGATATTCTGACACTGCAAAGTATTTTGCAGTGCTTTTACAAAGAGCAGAGGTGCTCCACGGTGAATAGCGGTCTTGCCATAACACTCTGTTTTCATCTATACCTGTGCATAATGTGACAAAATGTGAATAATGACACCTAATATCAGCCTCAGTGAAGAGGGGAATAAAACAGCAGAGTAATGCTCTGTTTTCCTTTGTATCTTTGAGATGGCAATTAGCAGAGGGAGTAATTTCAGGGCTTAAACCAAGCTATTTCAGGTCCTGAGAAGTTTTTATTTGGATTGTAACATCAGGATATGTGCTGAAACTTTTTTTGCTTGTGGTTTGTAATAAAGGTAGATGAAGTGTTGCTTGTTCCATAGCAGAGGAGCCAGCTTCATAAGCCAGTTTTCCAGCAGAAGTGGGTCCATTGTAGCTTAATGAATGCTACTTGGAACCAAAGTGAACACTGAGTATGTACTCACTGGTATTTGGAGCAGGTAGAGTTGGCCATTGATGGGTCTAACGGGTGGAAGGTGACAGGAGGACTGTGCTGGGCAGACATCAGAAAACCGATGGCCAGCAGACTCAAACTCAAACATGTACCTGTCGGGAAAATGATACACGTAGCATGCGAGCGTGACTGTTAGAACCTGTAGCCATCTCTATGGGATGTGGACATGTTTGAGTGACGTACCTATGATACTGCCCAAGGTGAGCTTCCTGCGCCCCACTCTCTCCACCAGCCACACTCCCAGCAGGGTGAACAGGAAGTTGGTGAGGGTGGTGAGTCCAGCCAGCCAGATCGCCAGCCTGTCGTCCCGCACTCCTGACATCTGCAGGATGGTGGCGCTGTAGTACCTGTGGGACACAAAGACAGAAAGAAAAATGATGAGTTAATGTCAACAAAAAAAACAACAATGTGTCCAGTTTAATAGTGGAAATTTGTCATTTTTTTTATACCAGATAAAGAGTAGCTAAATTAAAGGATCATTCAAACTTATTTTTTGGAGTTTTTGGACTTTCTTTCCTGTCAGTTATGATAACACTGTATTTACCAAAGTTAATGCTGAGATGTGGGAAAATGGCAATTTAATCCAATGGAGGCAACAAATACGCTAGCCGGATTATTTAAAAGGAGTAGTTCAACTACTACTACTTTTGGATAATAACGCTTATTCACTCTCTTGGCAAGAGTTAATTGAGAAGAGTTGGCTTTGTTCCGTTCAAACCAGCACCTGTAAAACCCATTAATATCTTGTTTGTTTAATTTGTACAAAAAGTAAAGTCTAAAAATGACCACAAGACAATGTACCCGACAATTTCTTGCCCAGCAGAGACTACACAAAGTTAATACTCCTGGCCAAGAAATAGTCCGGCACATAACCCTTCTAAAACAGCACATTGTTTTTACACCTCAGGTTTTTGCCGTTTCCCTGTGATTCCAGTCTTTATGCTAAGCTAAGCTAACTGGCTGCAGCTTCACATACAGACATGAGAGTGGTGTCGATCTTCTCATCAAACTTGCAGCCAAAAAAAAGAGAGCAAATGAGAGTATTTCCCAAAATGTTGACTAATACATATCTTTGCAGTAATAATACACGTCTCAAAACAATAAATGTGACATTATTTATTGGTTGAGACAAGTCAACAAACCAACCATAACCTCTCTTCTTGAGAGCCAAACACTCATCAACCAATCACAGCCTCTCTACGTTGAGTACCAGCCACTCATCGGCAGACAGTTAGCGATCAGCTATAAATAGTCTCCCCCCTCATTAGCCACTTTCAATCACTCCACCTCTCTTTTCCCCTCTCTCTCACTCTGTTCTCATACAGTGTAATTATACTTGCAATTCTGGCACCATGTGTCTCCAGATTACATCCAATCATCATCAACACGGCTCTAAACAGGCTGCAGTCAACAATACAGACACCTGCATGGGGTCCATGTCCCACTTCAATTATGATATCGTGTAACTACGATAGAGGGACAAAAACATGGACACAAGTACACATGATAGCCGCTCAAACACATACACCTGCAAGGACTCTATTCATGGTGCCACTTTTGAAAATAGTTTGCAAATACAAAGAAGGTGAAAAAAAGAAAAAAAAGAAAAAGTCTTCCCGCATTGTCTGCCTCTCTGTGTCTCCCCAGGCAACTCAGAATTAGCATTCTGCTTTTCATCTCTGCGAAAGAATTGTTATCCTTCTCTTGCTCTCTCACTTCCTCAAAACAAAGACATTAAATAGAGTAATTAGCATAATAACTCTTCACTTTTCTGCCATGGTATCCAGTCAGACAGGGCGAGAACAGAAAAAGAGATGAAATGCTGTGAAATTCTGGTTTTAAAAGCTTGACCTACACCAGCACAAGTTTTGGCACGTGACAAAAGTTAGACCGCTTTATTATCCATCTACAAACTTACAAACACATGGAAATGCACAGAAGAAATTAGTTGATTTTGGAGCAGCAGCGGGAGTAAAAGCACGATTTCTTCTCCCAGCAGTGCGGCCTGCTGTGTTCCATCTTCAGCCCTACATCTTTCTGATTACAGCACGCGCGCACGCGCACACACACGTTCTGACTTCAACTACTGTAAATAACAGCCTGGAGAAACAAAGTGATAATTTTTTCTGAACACTGTGAAGTGCATCTTGTGTTAAAAGCATCTCAGATATTGTGTCTCAGACTTAAAAAGTCCCCCAACAGACACTCAAGGGCTGAACTTGACCCCGTCTATTTCCTGAAAAAAGATGTAATCCTGCACCCTTTGTATACTCTGAGTCCTCCTGTGAAGTGAAGTGTTAAGTTGTTAGTCTAGTAAGAAGCCAGACGGCTTAATTGCTGTTAGGAGGACAAAAGAAAGCCTTGAAAAAAATGCAGTGTAATTTCTGCTTGTGCTAATTCCTTGTGTCTCCTTGCAGATCTGCAGAGAGCTTCGGGTTTGCTTATGAGCGTGCTTTTTTTTTTTTTTTGTTGCTCGTCATCTCACAGCGTTGAGGGGAAAAATTGTTGGAAACTTTGGTACGCAAGATCAATCCACGAAGAAGTGCTGCTGCTCAGTAGTCTCATCAATATTCTTTCCTAGATGAGAATGCATCATTATAATGGGTACACACACACACACACACACACACACAGAACATTGTGTGCTTAGTATTTATTTTTAGCATGTCGTTGTGTGGCTTTTTATTATTATTTTATTCTGGGAGTCTGTTTTGTTTGTATTTTCCTGCTAAGACGATGCACTTGAATGAGTTGTGTCTTTGTGGAACGCATTTAATTGGTGGTGACATAAACTGGCAATAAATCAAACTTCTTATGTCTTTGAATTTTGGGGTATTTTTCTCCAAGATTTAGTTTGCAGTGCTGCTGCTGCTGCTGCTCTAATAGAAAGTGACACCTCTCAGTCTGAAACACCCACTACCTGTCAACTATTATTAACACACACTGCAAACTGACGAGAAGTCCTCCTAGGCACTCATCCACCTGAATGAAACAGACCTCCAAGGTGTTCAAAATGTTTTATTTTTGATTTTTCCTTTTGATCTTCTAAGATCTTCTTTCACAGAAAAACTTAATTTATAATAACTGTAAGTGGCAGAAAAGGCAAGGTCATTATACAGTAACAGCGCGTTCACAGTGGAAATGGCTTTAATAAGAGGGTTTCTGAGGGGGCTTAGAGGTGAGTCTGCAGAGGACTGCATTTAGTCCAATTACCTGGAACCCTGGGACCCTGCAGTGATTTCAGAAACTGCACTGAGAGGATGGAAATGGAAAAATGCTGCAATTAGGCAGCCATTCAGTGCCTTTAAACTCTGAGGTTTAACTGACAGGTTGTTAGTGGCATGGTCCCCTGCTACATCCATGGAAATCCTGGTTGTTTTCATTCTGACAAAATGATGATTTCAATGATTAGTTTCTTTACTGTAGTTGACGCATGTTGATTAGTGCGTTCAGTTGATGTCGTGTTTGGTCGGAAGAAATCTACAGAATCGTAGCCACACAAAAGAATGAAACTGTTTTGACTACAGGCCTGGTCAAATCTGGATTAGAAACGGTAAAAACTTGTGAAATAAATTCATTCCAATGAAATAGTTGGGATCAGAGGATCTGCCCGAAGAGGTGAAATTAATCTGTGCAAACGCTCTGCAAATTTGGTGCCTTTGACCAATAGCAAGCAGCTTCGACAGTGCTGACCAGTGAGGGGATGGAGAGTCCAAAATAAAGGAAGCTGTCGTAGCTTATCAGCTGTGTTGCACCATTAACCTTTCCCTAGGCCTAAGCATCGCGGCAATTCTTTCTAAAAATATATTCATATAAAGCTCTATTTTTGGCGTTGTTTGATGACAATTCCATAAAAATCTTTCAGCATATTGTAATTCAAGTGGTCTGAGAGAAAACTCAACTTGGCTCGGTTTTCACTGCAGCTTTAAGATGTTTTTAAAACTAAAATGTGTTAAGCAGAAAACTCCTTTAAGGAATAACTTAGTTCGTAGTGCGTAGGTTATGTGCGTAACGTAGCGAGCCGAGAGAGAGGAAAAGAGAGAGCGAGAGAGAGATAGAGAGAGAGTGAGAGAGCGTGTGTGTGTGGGTTTGACGTTGAGTATGAAGTTAGCACAAACGTTATAGCTGTGAGCGTAGCAGTGCAGTGTGGGTACAGTTAAGGCTATTTGTCGTTGAATAAATGTCCCGAAGTTAGCGACAACTCACAGGCTGACTTAAGGTGGACTGACCTTTAAGGTGGACCAGCTATTCTCATTTTAGTGACAAACCGCTCCCCCATGTTTTGCTAAGATAATAGGCTAACAGGTTTGCTAATTGACAGTTAGCAAACTCGATAGCTGGAAGCGCTTATTATCCCTCTTCAATCAACCTTTTATGGAATGTAATTGAAAAGGGTGAACAAAATACCACGGGGACGTAAACAGAACAGTAGAGAGAACAAGGATTAGCGAGTTAACAGTTAGCTAGCCAGTCACAAACTTGCCCTGTGAGTAGTCACTAGGTCACCAAGTGTCTGGCCCCACCAATTTCCCATTGACGAGCACAGGTCATTTTGTGCTCTGACCTCTGCATAAAGCATAGATTTCCTAACTGGCAAATAGGTTATTAACCTTCCACATTTTATACTTTATATGTGAAACAGCCCTCAATAAGAGCAGCTATTATGACCACAGTGCCCTGTTATTAGAACCACAGTGCCCTGGTAATGATCCATGATTATCAGATTGTATCATAGTAATTTTAGTTTGATTAGACCTCCACAGAATGCTCATCTTCCCCCGTGCAGATAAAACACATACAGCAGAGAGACTGAGGGGAGTTTCACACTATTTCCCGCAGACACAAACATACGCACACGCACACACACACACACAAATACACACAGACACACCCACTTTCACAAACACACCCACTGTCTTTTACATAAGATGCCCTGCTGAGCGTCGGTGCGAAGCAAACACAAGAAGGTGTGATTTGGCACTGACCCCGGTCTAAAAATGGAAACATGGATCCACACTCCTGTCACGCTTCCATTCCAAACCTCTCATTCAGCACATTAAAAGAGAGTGACAACACAGACGTCAGCCCGGGAGAAAGGCATATGCAGCGGGAAAGAAGGCAAGGCAAGAGAAACTGAGACAGTGGTAGCTGTAGGGAGCAAATGGGTGAAGAGAGTGACAGGTGGAAGAGAAAATACGCATTTCACAAGAAGGTTTATGTATTTAGTTCTTGTATCGCATGCCACCAACCTGTCAGGTAGTCATTTATACCTATCACCAGATAAAAAAGTGGAATAAATCAAATCCCTGAAACCAGACTCTCTGTCAGTGTCTGCGTTACGCTTCCACTGAAAACTGAAATACAGAGATTGGCATTGGAGATACAGCAGACGAGTAAAACAAAATTAATACAGGCCCGATTGCTGTTTCTCATTCAGCTAATTTAAATAGATAACAGACATGTTTTCGCTTGACTTCATCTCCCTCTTGCATTCGATCGCTTCCCGCTGTTCTTAGTCCATTTCACATGGGCGGTGGTTGACTCATGGTTGACATTTGCTGACACATTACTGGAACGTCTTGGAGGCTGCTGACTCCTGGGAGTACGCAATGTGTGGTCTTAAAGGACCACAATGGGGGCATTTTTTAGCTACAAATCACAAATACTGCAAATATTTCTGCAAACCAATACAAAGTATTTTCGAAGAGTCGGCATAGTAAATACTTGCAGATTGTGCAGCGGCTACCGTTGGTTGTGGCTCGTTTTGTTCATGGCAAAATGAAAAAAAAGAGGAAAGCTCTATTGTCGTCACTTCTCATTCTGCAATGTTATATAAAATTGTATGATGCAGCACAGATAACCTTTTACTTCTGCCCATGAGACACTATGTAGAACTTTCATGGTCTAACTTAATTTCCATCCACCTGTTTTTATCCACAGTATACGCCCAACTCCTAATATTTACAAGAGTAGTGGACTGAAGCTTGATTGAAATGAAGGGATTTTGGTTCAAAATGTTGTTGTCATACATGCTGATATGACTAAGCTCTCAGAGGTCAGGGTGGCTGTTAGAGTGTACAAAGTATGTGTCTTTAGCCCCTTTCACACATGCACTGCAAACCTGAAATTATTAAGACATTACCCGGCGGAACTGTATGTGAGAACGCAAATGTCCAAATCAGTTGGATCGGACGTCAAACGGAGTTTACCCTGCCAGCTCCCTGGTACAAAGACATTCATAGGCGAGTGAATGGGCGTGTGTATGACGTTTCCATTATGCGCCTTGCAAAACTGGAAGTAAGCAAACATCCGAGGGTGAAGAAGAAGAAACGGTGATTTACACGCAAACGGCAACGGAAATGTCTAACTGGAGAAACGACGAGATTCGGGAAATTCTGGAACGTGCAAAAATCACTGGTATGGTACTTCAAAATCTACCAAAACCTCTCTTTTCATTCCAGAGAAAACAAAGGAAGCTGCCTGAAATATAGAGAAGGTCATGGTGCTGCTGGAGCAGTTAAGGATGAGTGATGGCAAACCTATACATGTGTGTGAGTGTGAAGGAGAGCTAAAAGGAAGGTTTCCTTTGTCTTTAAGACAGAACGCTCCAACAGAGTGCTACTTATTGACGGAGCACTGATCTAATTATGTAACTTAATAGTATTGATTTAAAGGAAGAGATCCACTGTAAGGCAACAAAGACGAGGAGAGGAGATTGAGCGAAACAACAAACAAGTGTGTGTGGTGTAAGTGGACAAGTAGTGAGTGAGTGAGTGGGTGCAAATGAACAAGCGAGCACTTGTATGAGTGAGTGACCGACTCACTGAGTAAGAGACAAAGTGACGAGGTGTAAGAGCGGAGAAACAGAAGGAGGCGGGGGGAAAGCGATAAAAGGAGAGAAGGGAGTAAGTGAGAAAATGATGGAAAGGCGAGAGGAAGAATAAATAGTAGAAGGAAGAATGCGGGTGTGAAAACAAGAACAAATGACAGACAGGAAAAGATGTGGCTGGAAAAACAGAAAGAGAGAGACACAGAGAGAGATGGAGATTCTCATGGGAAGTGGCCTATTTTTTCAAATTAATGCATACGAACACAGAGCTGCATCACATTTATGCTCTGGAATAAAAACGCTTAGTACACTGCAGATGCGATGTTCTGATTCAGAACTACACACAAACAGTCTATCATCATCACAGAAAGGAAACTTTGCTGACCCCCAAGAAGTGGCAAAATTAACACACATATCAACAAACACAAGGCAAAAACTAAGCAGCAGCAACACCAAAAAGCATATTTACTACTCTAAATAAAATAAAATGTCAGGGTTGCAAAAAGTAAAAAAATAAGGGCCAGGCTGGTGTGTAAACTGTTAGTTCCCCAGCTACAGTAGTTTACTAGCTAGCCCTGGGAAGCCTTTTTCCATCGCTACTGTTTAAACTATCTAATAGAGGAGACACACCAGCCAGATAATCGGCCGTCGGACAGTCCGGCGAGGTCGGTGACTCAGGTCTGTTCGGTGTGTCCCGTGCCGTCGGCCGTCCGAACATGTTCAGTCTGGAGACATGGCAGTCGGGGCTCGCCCGGAAATGGGGAGCGGATGAGCCGCTCAAAATCTGACGAAAATCATTTAAACTGACCTTTGTTGATCTGAAATGAAGACAGATTCAGAAACTGCACGGCCTATTTCTCGCTCAAAATGTTTTCAGAAACACGTTTCGGTGAACTATTTTAGTACAATATGAGCTCGTATTCTGAACAAGCCGCCATGACAGTCTGGCTGTGAATTTCCAGAGAAAAAATAACCACGTGACGCGTTCGTCCAATCAGCTGCCGGTTTTCATTTTCTGGGAAATAATCAGACTGTTACTGGAAACAATACAGAGCAGCGCCGCCTGCTGCTGCTATGGAGACGTATTACGTTTCGCGTACGCGCAGAGTGTACGCTCAAGTCGGCGTCGCCTCAGTGTCTTCTGAGGCACCTTTTGGACCTCGGGGACCCGACTGATCAGTCCGACTGCCTTTTCTGCCGACGGTCGGCCCGTCTGGTTGGTGTGTCAGGGCCCTGCACACAGACACAGGAGTTCTCAATATATTCACTGATTGCACCTCTGCTCAGGCTGAAGTTAGGAAGAGCAATGCTGGCAAAAGGCCTTTCTCACTGCAGACAGACTTGCTATAGTAGGAAAAGCACAGGTGTTACTAATAACACTAACGATGGCTCTGTTCTATTCAAGTGTGTGTGTTGCCCAGTGAGAGTGACAGTGAGCCAGAATGCTCAAAGCAGCTGAATGAAATTCAGCCATCGTACTAAATGTCTTCGTGAAAAAGGCCTATTATGTGAGGATACTGGACTCCACATACTTATAATCCAAATGATAAAAGTGTGAGTTACCCTGCTCTAAAAGGTGCACACACAACTAACGAGACTGAGGGAGATGTCAAGCAAGCCCACTGTGTACACACCCATAGCACTAGGCTCGTTCGAGATGAGCCAGGTCTGCGCAGAATCGATCACCAGCGATCACCGCCCAATGCGTGGCGGTTAGATTTGTGTCCGACTTGATCCCGACTCGCTCCGACGTCACGCACGCGTGGTCAACGATAACCTCGCGAGATCAAGGCGGCCGCAGGTTTGAGACGCGGGCAGCGCAGTTGCTTTTCACCGACTGCAAGACACAGGCGGACCCAGGGCATGCTGGGAAACGCCTGCCTCTCAGCTGATCTAACAGCTGATTGGTGCAGAATCGACTCAACATGACGTTTTATATAAACTTTTTATTGATTTTGAATTGGATTTTAACTATTTGTCTGATTTAAAGGCTTATTCTGTACAAGCCACATGTGTGGCTGATAGTGACGTTTAGAAGTCAGAGAGACTAAATCTGTTCAGATTACGGATCATCTACAGTCTGTTGTTTAACATCAGCAACAGATCGCATGTAGAGCATTTTGACAGCTACTCTGTCATAATAAAAACAACTGGAGACTGTGTACAAGCTGATATATGGGTTAAATCGGAGTCGGAACACAGTGTTTCTGTCACTTCCTGTTCAGCCTGAAGGCTGCTGGAAACGGCTGGAAACTGTCCGACTTGAGAGCGGATTTTTGCTCTCGTCCACTTTACAGGCGAGACGCAGTTCATCTCGAAAGAGCCTACTGAGAAGAGATCTAATCAGGCAATCTAAGTGAAAACACCTGTGTGGATGAATCTAAAATAACTCAAAATGAGCATCAGTCTTTCAGATGTTGTGCTATCATTTCTCTGTGTTATACATGGCTTTCTGAATTATACAAGACTGTGTCTGCATTTGCTTTATCTGTATTATACGCATTTTTAAATGCCACTCCATCCACAGAATAAGCATGCTTCACAAATGACATCTTGCTATTAAGCAAATGAGATGTTTGTGCTGAAGTGAGGGGTAATGTGTTTCTGTGTGCATTTGATTAGAGAGAAAATTAGAATATTTCTCATTAAGGAGGATCTCACTGCAACTCCATTGGAGACAGTGGAGGAGGTTGGCATGATTAAGCTGCTTATGAACGCTTGAAAACATACAAACACACACACACACACACACACGGGAACACATTACAAAACAACTAGATGTTGGCATTTCTCTCAACATGCGCACAACACACACACACAGAGAGAGAGAGAGAGAGAGAGAGAGAGAGAGAGAGTGGGCTCTGCCAGCAACTTGAAGTCTTGCCAGCAGAGGGACCATGTAAAAACTGGCGTTTCATGACATTTCTAACATGACATTTGACTGTAGGACCATCTGCGAGGGCCAACTGGCCTGTGTCAACAACAAAACACCTAACTGCCTACTGACAACACACATTATATCATGTCCTGTCCTAACATATTACCGAATAACATATCATCTGCATTTATAATATAATAAATACATACAATATAACACCACATGCAGTGTTTGCTTTCTCAAGACGTGGAAATCTTTTTTTGTCCTTTTTATATTATAGAATTAAACTAATATCATACCACATGTCCCACAAACAGACTGTGTATGGTTCCAGGCATTAGTTGTTCCAGGGTAGCATACAATGTTAGCATACTACCGTCCAGGCGTAAGCTCATGCTGGCTGTAGGAAGGGTAATAAGGGTAAGAAGGGAAATGCACAAAAGCTACTTCCACCAGAAAAGTTGAAAAAGTAGCCAAGGACAATGCAGAAATATAGATAAACTAAGCACATGCACAGAAAACCTGGGTTGGAAAACAAGATGCCAGTCGGTCTCCTGATAATGTGAGAATGTTAGCTTGGTACAAAGCTAACTACCCAAAGAATTACCCCCCCAGTGGCTGACATTTGTATGCAATGTCTAAAACACTTGGGAGCAGCACTTAGCTTGTAGCATTTTATCGTGCCAACAATCGTTATTTTCTTCACTGTCTGTACCCAGCCAGATTATCTTCCATTGTTGTTTTCTTTTGCAATATTATGTAGTTTTTCAACAAAATAGCTTTTTCTTCCACTTTGGGTTTTTTCCTGATTAATAACTGATCTTGATCTTCTACCTCCTGTAGAGCTAGGCGAAGGATAGTCTATATCCACGACGTTCCACTTCCGGGATTGCCCCGGTGCCGTCAGAAATTCAGCCAGATGTCACTCTTTTCAGCCAGATGTCCATTACCTTTCTCTTTCTTTGTGTTGGCATTCTAAACTCCAGTTGATTTCTGAGGACTATGGTTAACTGCTCCTCAGATCTCTGCAGGGTAAATCCAGACAGCTAGCTAGACTATCTGTCCAATCTGAGTTTTCTGTTGCACGGCTAAAACAACCTTTGAACGTACACACGTTCCACCAAAACAAGTTCCTTCCCAAGGCTATTTTGTAGCGGCACCGGGGCTCCGTCCGGCGCTTAGCGTCGCTCTAGACGATTGTGATTGGTTTAAAGAAATGCCAATAAACCAGAGCATGTTTTTCTCCCATCCCGGAATGCTGTGTAGACTAGCCAGACCCTCCTCCGCAGCGCTGTGGAGGAAGGTCTGGCAATGGAGGCTAGGCGAAGGAAGACACACCTGGTCTTTCTCCAATTACTTCCTTGTCTTCCCTACTGATGCAATTTTCATGCCATAAACAGTAGCCTGACCTCACAAGTACAAAACAAACAATAAGTTGAGTGCAGCTAATAAAAACCCTGATAGTTTATTACTCTAACATGACAGAAATACATGTCTCAGAAATAATAATTCGGGAAAGTTAGCAGTGTGAGTGTATGCATAATATACTGTATATATGTACACCTTTTGTTCGTATATTTATTATGTTTGTTACAAAATGTACAAAAGGAGCAGCAAAAAAGAACATGAAAGAACAGTTTTTTTCCCCGTCTGTACTCTTTGTCCCTTTATCGGTCTTCCTTTATAAATCTATCTCACCCTCCCTCTGCCTGTCATCTGGATTGATCCCGCTCCACACCTTCCTCCACCCCATCACCATCAATGTCATCTCTCCCTCCACCCTGTTCTTCTTTCCTCTGTCCTACCCTATCTGTCCCTTTTTCCTTCCTTCTTCTGCTCAGTTCATCTCTCGCCGCATTCTTTCCCCTGTTTCCTCTCTCCGCTTTGGCAACACAGTCCACTGACCCGCCCTGACAAGATCCAAACACACAGCATTCCCTGCCAGCCCATGGTGACCTTTACATGCTAGATTATGTGGCTAATTCAATCAAAATGATCTAGTGGCTAAGGGGGAGGGGGTGATATCTAATTTGACCCACTGCTGTACCACATTTCTCCACATTTAGGACTGAACAGAGAGGGAAAGGTGGATAAAGAGGAAGAAAAATAGTTGAGATAGAAGTACCATTGTAGAATGCATCCGTGTATTCATCTTTATACCCATCCATCCCTTCAGCTGTTGGCAGGCAGTCAGGCGGGGAGGCATTAAGGGACACCAATTCATGCGGGCAGAAAGACAAGCAGACCAGAGACACCACCCAACACCTCTTTGGTTCCTGAGAGATGTATTATTGACAAATACATCTCTCATCACACCGGCTTCGCTGACCGGAGTGTGTGTGAGTTTGTGTGTGTGCGTGAGGGCAGGGAGGTTATTCATATAACAACCAGAAAGAGAGCGAGTCCAGAAAGAGTGTGCCTGACATATGAGTTCAAATCAACCTGCTGTAAAAAAGGTTTTTTACTTTTTTGTAGTGTTCGGTGTGTGACCATGTGTACTCACATATGTAGCTGTTGCAATATTCTGCACAGTTCAGTTCAAATCAGGTCTATGGTCATAAAAAAAGCCTTTGATTTGCTGCCGGCAACAAGCCCCTTAGCCAACATGACTGTTTCTGCAGGATTTTCATCATTAATCACATAAATCAACCATACCATAGACTAGGTAGATGGTCAGCTAGCTACCAATTACACCTTTTTATAGCCATGTGTGGCTCTATGGATTTCTTGAGAAATTTACTATTCCATGGATTATGTCGCCCCCAGAATGATTTGAAATAACTTGGTGGCCCCTTTACCTTTCACATAGTATATTTAGGTCACTTTTTTGATTTGTGTTAAGACTAAAAATCTGCAAAACTGATGACATTCCCATCAGCCTCAGCTGGACTTGGTGTTTACTGCTAATCAGCAAATGTTAGCATGCTAACATGTCAAACTAACTTGTAGAAATTTTACCTGCGAGAGAGGATGTTAGCATTGCCATTGTGAGCATTTGAACCTTTTTACGTTAGCATTTAGCTCAAACCACCAGAATGCCTAATTACAGCCTCAGAGAGCCGCTAGCATGGCTGTAAACTCTTACGCCAAACTTTTACTGTCCGTCTGCGAGAATGCACAAAGGTCTGCAAGAAGTAAATGTCATCACCAGAGGCTATACGTGTAAGCTCTATGTGGAGGTTTGCGTACCACCATTTTTTTGTTTGCTACAAGTGGTTGCGTATTGATCTACTGCGTGTGAAACACGTAGTAGTATCAGAGACGATTTAGAACCGAGACGCCCCAACTCAGAGTAATTTCCTGTATCTGTGTTACGTGGGCCCTGCCACTGCCACGCCTCTTTAGGAGACCAGCGGGCGGGTCCTGAGTGTGTTGATTCCAATGGGAGAAGTGAACGTGAACACAGATTATGACCGATTCTTTTGCCACGTAGTCACCAAAGTAAACATTGGACCCATTCTTCACAGTCCACATATCTCTAAAACATTCTGACACTTAAACAACATTTTTATTTTGCTACATTACTCCGTCTGGCGTCAATAAACCAGAGCACGTTTTTCTCCTGTTCCGGAATGCAGTGTGGACTAGCGCTGCACTAGCTGCACAGCGCTGTGGAGGAAGGTCTGGCAATGCGAGACTAGGAGAAAATTAACTTTGTTTGAGATCTGTTTCTTTCTCAGGAACAAACTTTCGCGAGATCTGGCAACACAGATAAGCTAACGTCAACTAACGTTCGTTAGTCGTTAACTAATCTCTGTGATGCTAAATATGTCTTTTAGCTGTGTGAATATCTAATGTTATGGATTGAGTGAGTCATTTTAGCCACGTCTGCTAATTATTTGTAATTGGATGCAGTGGTTGTGTGTTTTACTGGAGTATCCCTGCTGAACCAAGAGTTTGGACGACATTCATCTGAACTCGTCTGCATAAACGCATGTAATTAGACAGCATTTTGCCACCACTGCACACAGGAAAGTGTGCGATGTGGACCTGCACCAAGTGTAATTTGCAAGCAAGTATGCAGCTGAACAAGCACTAATCATCCGACTGGCATCTTTGAGTGACTTAGGGTAAGGATCTCAGTAGGGACACTGTGTGATGAGCGACCGCTGGATTCACATCTCTCCAATGAAAGTGGTCTGGCTCCTCTACTTTCAGCCTCTCCCTACCAACTCGAACAAGCAAAGTGTTGCTGCCATTGCGAAACCTGTTTTCCTGGCCGAGAGCCACGCAGAACTGTTTCGGCCCACGAACTGCCTTGGTGGAAAAGGGGTCACATGTGTCACAATTTTCTCTTTCTGACAGTCCGCCGCCTCTCTGTGCACCTGAGCCACCCAATTAAAAACATGTGGGGACTACGAGGGATCAAAAATAATAAAATATCTACTGAACTTTTGCCCCAGGACAAATTCCGAAAAAAAGAAATGTTCAATCAATTAGGCTATACTATTATTACATTTTACAGTATGTTTCAATAATATAATTCAATTTCCAATTCAATTTTATTTATAGTGTCAAATCATAACAGCAATTATCGCAGGACACTTTACAGATAGAGTAGGTCTAGACCACACTCTATAATTTACAAGGACCCAACAATTCCAGTGATTCCCCCAAGAGCATGCATGAATGCGTAAGTGCGACAGTGGCGAGGAAAAACTCCCTTTTAGGAAGAAACCTCGGACAGACCCAGGCCCAATATAGTAGATACAGTTTTTGCAACACTCATCTGAATATAAAACTCACGACTTCTACACTAAAGTTGACAGCGTTGACCATGGCACCACATGTACCATAAACTGAAACTGGAATCTGGAAGTCTCATGTGTTTCGACGTTTACTGGAACGAACAGGGCCTCATCGTGGAACACTGTATCCAGGTCTCATAATACACCCATGGCTCGGTACAAGACAGTGAGTCACACTGAGATGTCTACGTTAACTGCTGTTTTGATCGAATAATGTCGGATTGAACACATTCCTGTGAGATCACAGTGACATATCAGGAGTCCCCTCAATTATCTCCAAGTGTATTTGACAGACTGGGATTATACAGACATTTCTCGGATGCAGCAAGTGAGTCAGATCTGAGAGGGCAGACCTGAGGACAACTATTTCAAATGGTTTGTTAGTTTGTCAAGGTTTTATTGGTTGAGCTGGCTGTTCGATTCCAACTTCAGTTGCATTTATTCCCTTGCTGACGACCAAAGGACTCACTTCTTGTTGGAACTTTTACTTCAAGGAGAGGACTTCAAGTGGGACAATGTGTCAATATGAACTCAAATGTACCATTTGTGTGAGCATATTTGACAGAGAGAAAAGAAATCTGTAAACGTCATCAATCCGCTCCTGTCAAGTTCCCAACTTCTCTCAAGACTGTTAGAGCAGAGTGACAGACAATATGTGCTTGCTAGTTTGGTTTGCAAATTAATATTTCTTGCCAGTCTGCCAGCTCACTCTCACTGCCCTTTTCCTTCTTTCTATGAGCCAGCCCGGTGGTTTAATCAAGAAAAGCAGCTGCGGACAGGGATAGCGGGGCTTGTCTCTAAGCCCAGCTGATTTACTGGCTCCCAACACCTCCTTTATATCTCACCGGCTAATAGGGCTAGCCTGGCTGCTTCACACGGGAACAAAAAGGCAGGTGGTGAACAGACCGGCTGGCAAAGTATACAGAGCTAAGCAGCACGCAGGATGAGCGAAAATAATGCTGGAAAAAAACAAAACGCTCAGCACAGATGTGGATGGAAGAAATTACCGTGCAGAAAATACACCAGATTGAACACAGACAAGAACCAACAATCCCGCTTTCAATTTTCAACTTTCACCTTTTCATCCCCCCAAATTAGCTCGTATATGCAGGTTTTAGGAGATAGACTCCTTTCAGCTTTGCCAGTAGATATTGTAATATAGTATTTTCCTTTGGGTGTGTCACGTTCAACGTCACAAACATGCCGGAAACTACAATATAATCGGCTAATACGTACATACAGTATGTTACGATGCAGCGAAGTTACATACATTTAATATGGTAAACCCTGATCTATTCTACAAGTGCAATCACTCCAAAGGGGACTCTGTTTCATTGTTTGTGGGACTGTAATACAATTCAAGACTTCTGGAAAGAGGTAGCGCAAATGATATTTCAAATAGTGTATGTAAATTTGCCTCTCCATCCCAAAGTATTTATCCTGGGGTTGTACCCAACTGATCCTAATTTTAAAGAGGTAAAAAAATACTTATTGACGATTGATTTCTCTTGCTTGGAAAAGTGTGAATAGGCCTAGTATGGTCGGTGGCTTTAGGGAAATGTCTTCTTGCCTAACAATGGAAATGGAATGGAAAACATATATGGTTAAGGATAGACAAGATACTTTCAAACAGGTTTGGGGACCATTCTTGGACGTTGTTGAACAAAACAATAGGGGTGGTGTTCTGGCAAATGAGGGGAATTATGAGTAATTTAGTATTTTTCATGCAGCAGAGAGGTTTATATTGGCTTGCGACACTGATTTGTTACATGTTCCAAAGATATCTTATGAGAAGAGATCAGACCAAAGTGAAAGGTCATTTTTTTTGTATTAAGTCCTCATAATTTGTGTTTTCATTTGATATAAATGTCGTCTGGATTTGTATTTTTTATTTTTTGTCTGTTGCTGTGATTGCTGTCTTTGGTTTTTCAGGCTCTGTCTACATTTTTGTATGTCTTGGTTTAAATGAAACTCAATAAAAAAAATAAAAAAAACCATGCCTGAAAACAGGGTAAGTAAACAATAGAAGGCAGCATAGAGGCCAGTGACAATTTTCTGGTCTTATATTAGTTATTCAGTCTCTCTTTCAAACACTGCCAACTCATCTGGACAATGTTTGAGTGCTGCTTGCTGGACACCTCTCATAATTGCAGAGTCATTTCTCCCGGGAATGCATTGGAGGATTGTAACCTTTCCCGCTGAAGACAAAAGCCAGATGTTGATGGGTTTTTCATCAAGTGGGAAAGGGGCTTTAGTGACCTGGGTCAAATGTTACATTTTCTTAGTTGTCCTGGTGTTCTTGCTATTTCTTACATCTGTCTGCTGCTTTAAGGCTGCATTAATTATAAGCTCCTTCAATTTCACATGCCCAGTCTCTGATGTCTGCATTCTGATCCTGGTATTCCACATTACAACCATGATGTGATGATGTGTTCAAATTTCACTGCACAAACCAACTCCATTGTGCTTGTTAACAGTAATCAGCTCCACAAAGGTGTTTTCTCTCCTCGTGCTACGCTCATGTCAGGTCAGATGAATGGGAAAGATGGAAAAGATTCCCATGGTTACGACTTTCGTGAGCATTCACTTCACAGGACATCTCAGGCACAGTTGAGTTGGTCATGTGAGAGTTAAAAATAGTGTGCATTAACAATATAACATTGTGTTTATTTTAGGCTGTCAAATCCATTTTTTTTAATCGCGATTAATCGCTGAATGTCTATATAAGGCGTAATGTGTGACGGACCTGCCTTCCCATTGGTTGAAAACATAAACAAAGGCATCATGGGAGATCCCCTTGTCGGTAGCACCTACTGTCTATGGGTAGCACGGAGTTAGCGGCAGAAATGACCGAAAACGTGATGAATTATGGACATCAAGTGGATAAATCTTGGATGTAACAGTTTGGATTTAATGCTCAACAACCCCGAAAAAAAGGCACAAGTTCCAGGCTGGATAGAAAATCACCTGTAAAGGCTAGAAAGACACCAAAGACACGTGACGGCTAACTCGTTAGCTTTTAGCTGCAGCAATCAGTAAGTCTCTACGTTTAACTGTTATTAAATGATCTAAATATGAATCAGAGGTGCCGTTTGGGATCGTGGACGAGCCTTTAGGGTTCTGATTCTGACATTTGGGTCGGACTTGCGTTTATTTTTGTCAGTGTTTTAACCGCTTGAGGTGGGTTAGCCTACTACTAATGTTTAGCGTCATCTCAGCCTCGAAAGCAAACAAACATACTGTTGTGCTGTTCTTTCTCTACTAATGCAGCATCTATTCAACAAATTAATATGTACTGTATACATACCTTTTTGCTGTCGATGCTTTAAACGCGCATCTGATGTCAGCCTTCTCCGCACAGCATGTGCTCTCCGTGCAGCGCGCAGTAACACGTGTCGAAAATAAACAACACGAGGCATCAGTGATAGTTTTTATTTCGCCTCTAGAGGCCGCTATTGTAATGCATGATGCCAGCAGACCCTTCTCAGCTCTCGCGTACTGTGTAATGAATGACAGCGCGCGCTTCTCAGCCGCTCCAGCAACGGACGCAACCATCGGTATGGATTTTTGCCGATAACGATAGTTCCACCAATCAACTATCGGTGCCGATTAATCGGCAAAACCGATGAATCGGTCGACCTCATGTGTCAATATGAACTCAAATGTGCCATTTGTGTGAGCATATTTGACCAAGAGAGAAAAGAAATCTGTAAACGTCGTCAATCCGCTCCTGTCAAGTTCCCAACTTCTCTCAAGACTGTTAGAGCAGAGTGACAGACAATATGTGCTTGCTAGTTTGGTTTGCAAATTAACATCTCTGTGCCAGTCTGCCCAGCTCACTCTCACTGCCCTTTTCCTTCTTTCTATGAGGCCAGCCCCGGGCGGTTGATCAAGAAGAAAAGCAGCTGCGGACAGGGATGGCGGGGCTTGTCTCCTAGGCCCAGCTGATTTACTGGCTCCCAACACCTCCTTTATGTCTCACCGGCTAATAGGGCTGGCCTGGCTGCTTCACTGCGGGAACAAGGCAGGTGGTGAACAGACCCGGCTGGCAAAGTATGCAGAGCCAAGCAGCACGCAGGATGAGCGAGAAAATAATGCTGGACAAAAGCGCTCAGCACAGATGATGGATGGAAGAAATTACCGTGCAGAAAATACACCAGATTGAACACAGACAAGAACCAACAATCCCGCTTTCAATTTTCAAGACTTTTCAGGGACGTTAGTTGTAGTTAAAAGTCCATGTCTGCCACACCTCAGTATGTCATGCCTTACTCAGCTGTGCCCTGCTGCCAGACCACTGCTGCACCTGTCGCTTTTTACGTTTCTAGCACAGATTAGTCGTTACATGACAGGTTTAGCGAGATTAGACTCTGTCACGTGCAGTAGTGAGTATTTCCTTTGGGTGTATCGTCACGCTTTCAACGTCACAAACATGCCGGAAACTACAATAGTAATCGGCTAATACGTACATATCAGTATGTTACGATGCAGCGAAGTTACATTACATTTCAATTGGTAAACCCTGGAACAGTCCGCCGCCTCTCTGTGCACCTGAGCCACCCAATTAAAAACATGTGGGGACTACGAGGGATCAAAAATAATAAAATATCTACTGAACTTTTGCCCCAGGACAAATTCCGAAAAAAAGAAATGTTCAATCAATTAGGCTATACTATTATTACATTTTACAGTATGTTTCAATAATATAGTAGATACAGTTTTTGCAACACATCTGAATATAAAACTCACGACTTCTACACTAAAGTTGACAGCGTTGACCATGGCACCACATGTACCATAAACTGAAAGTGGAATCTGGAAGTCTCATGTGTTTCGACGTTTACTGGAACGAACAGGGCCTCATCGTGGAACACTGTATCCAGGTCTCATAATACACCCATGGCTCGGTACAAGACAGTGAGTCACACTGAGATGTCTACGTTAACTGCTGTTTTGATCGAATAATGTCGGATTGAACACATTCCTGTGAGATCACAGTGACATATCAGGAGTCCCCTCAATTATCTCCAAGTGTATTTGACAGACTGGGATTATACAGACATTTCTCGGATGCAGCAAGTGAGTCAGATCTGAGAGGGCAGACCTGAGGACAACTATTTCAAATGGTTTGTTAGTTTGTCAAGGTTTTATTGGTTGAGCTGGCTGTTCGATTCCAACTTCAGTTGCATTTATTCCCTTGCTGACGACCAAAGGACTCACTTCTTGTTGGAACTTTTACTTCAAGGAGAGGACTTCAAGTGGGACAATGTGTCAATATGAGGTCGACCGATAGTGGATTTTACCGATACCGATAGCTAGGTTGGGCCGTATTTGCCGATAACCGATTAATCGACCGATAGTATTTATAACTTATACAGTTGACAAAATACATACATTGTTTCAAAAAAAAGTCCAGACGCTTTTGCCAATAATCAAAATAATAATGTCATATTTATTGATATTACACCCACAGCAATGCTACACAAGCATGTGTGTTGTCTAAAACAGTTCTCCTACATATTTGGAGTCATCCAGTGCAAAAATAAACATAATGAGCATTATAATTCATATAAAGGACAAACAATCTCAAAACAGTGACGCCATTCTTCTCTGTAGAACGGTTTAGAACGGTAACAGACGATCTCTGACCTGGAGGGATCTATCTTTCCCACTTTATACTACTATATATATTTGTTCTCGCTTGGATGCCCATATAAGGCGTAATGTGTGACGGACCTGCCTTCCCATTGGTTGAAAACATAAACAAAGGCATCATGGGAGATCCCCTTGTCGGTAGCACCTACTGTCTATGGGTAGCACGGAGTTAGCGGCAGAAATGACCGAAAACGTGATGAATTATGGACATCAAGTGGATAAATCTTGGATGTAACAGTTTGGATTTAATGCTCAACAACCCCGAAAAAAAGGCACAAGTTCCAGGCTGGATAGAAAATCACCTGTAAAGGCTAGAAAGACACCAAAGACACCCCCCGTGACGGCTAACTCGTTAGCTTTTAGCTGCAGCAATCAGTAAGTCTCTACGTTTAACTGTTATTAAATGATCTAAATATGAATCAGAGGTGCCGTTTGGGATCGTGGACGATCCTTTAGGGTTCTGATTCTGACATTTGGGTCGGACTTGCGTTTATTTTTGTCAGTGTTTTAACCGCTTGAGGTAAGTTAGCCTACTACTAATGTTTAGCGTCATCTCAGCCTCGAAAGCAAACAAACATACTGTTGTGCTGTTCTTTCTCTACTAATGCAGCATCTATTCAACAAATTAATATGTACTGTATACATACCTTTTTGCTGTCGATGCTTTAAACGCGCATCTGATGTCAGCCTTCTCCGCACAGCATGTGCTCTCCGTGCAGCGCGCAGTAACACGTGTCGAAAATAAACAACACGAGGCATCAGTGATAGTTTTTATTTCGCCTCTAGAGGCCGCTATTGTAATGCATGATGCCAGCAGACCCTTCTCAGCTCTCGCGTACTGTGTAATGAATGACAGCGCGCGCTTCTCAGCCGCTCCAGCAACGGACGCAACCATCGGTATGGATTTTTGCCGATAACGATAGTTCCACCAATCAACTATCGGTGCCGATTAATCGGCAAAACCGATGAATCGGTCGACCTCATGTGTCAATATGAACTCAAATGTACCATTTGTGTGAGCATATTTGACAGAGAGAAAAGAAATCTGTAAACGTCATCAATCCGCTCCTGTCAAGTTCCCAACTTCTCTCAAGACTGTTAGAGCAGAGTGACAGACAATATGTGCTTGCTAGTTTGGTTTGCAAATTAATATTTCTTGCCAGTCTGCCAGCTCACTCTCACTGCCCTTTTCCTTCTTTCTATGAGCCAGCCCGGTGGTTTAATCAAGAAAAGCAGCTGCGGACAGGGATAGCGGGGCTTGTCTCTAAGCCCAGCTGATTTACTGGCTCCCAACACCTCCTTTATATCTCACCGGCTAATAGGGCTAGCCTGGCTGCTTCACACGGGAACAAAAAGGCAGGTGGTGAACAGACCGGCTGGCAAAGTATACAGAGCTAAGCAGCACGCAGGATGAGCGAAAATAATGCTGGAAAAAAACAAAACGCTCAGCACAGATGTGGATGGAAGAAATTACCGTGCAGAAAATACACCAGATTGAACACAGACAAGAACCAACAATCCCGCTTTCAATTTTCAACTTTCACCTTTTCATCCCCCCAAATTAGCTCGTATATGCAGGTTTTAGGAGATAGACTCCTTTCAGCTTTGCCAGTAGATATTGTAATATAGTATTTTCCTTTGGGTGTGTCACGTTCAACGTCACAAACATGCCGGAAACTACAATATAATCGGCTAATACGTACATACAGTATGTTACGATGCAGCGAAGTTACATACATTTAATATGGTAAACCCTGATCTATTCTACAAGTGCAATCACTCCAAAGGGGACTCTGTTTCATTGTTTGTGGGACTGTAATACAATTCAAGACTTCTGGAAAGAGGTAGCGCAAATGATATTTCAAATAGTGTATGTAAATTTGCCTCTCCATCCCAAAGTATTTATCCTGGGGTTGTACCCAACTGATCCTAATTTTAAAAAAAGAGGTAAAAAAATACTTATTGACGATTGATTTCTCTTGCTTGGAAAAGTGTGAATAGGCCTAGTATGGTCGGTGGCTTAGGGAAATGTCTTCTTGCCTAACAATGGAAATGGAATGGAAAACATATATGGTTAAGGATAGACAAGATACTTTCAAACAGGTTTGGGGACCATTCTTGGACGTTGTTGAACAAAACAATAGGGGTGGTGTTCTGGCAAATGAGGGGAATTATGAGTAATTTAGTATTTTTCATGCAGCAGAGAGGTTTATATTGGCTTGCGACACTGATTTGTTACATGTTCCAAAGATATCTTATGAGAAGAGATCAGACCAAAGTGAAAGGTCATTTTTTTTGTATTAAGTCCTTATAATTTGTGTTTTCATTTGATATAAATGTCGCGGATTTGTATTTTTATTTTTTGTCTGTTGCTGTGATTGCTGTCTTTGGTTTTTCAGGCTCTGTCTACATTTTTGTATGTCTTGGTTTAAATGAAACTCAATAAAAAAAAACAGGGTAAGTAAACAATAGAAGGCAGCATAGAGGCCAGTGACAATTTTCTGGTCTTATATTAGTTATTCAGTCTCTCTTTCAAACACTGCCAACTCATCTGGACAATGTTTGAGTGCTGCTTGCTGGACACCTCTCATAATTGCAGAGTCATTTCTCCCGGGAATGCATTGGAGGATTGTAACCTTTCCCGCTGAAGACAAAAGCCAGATGTTGATGGGTTTTTCATCAAGTGGGAAAGGGGCTTTAGTGACCTGGGTCAAATGTTACATTTTCTTAGTTGTCCTGGTGTTCTTGCTATTTCTTACATCTGTCTGCTGCTTTAAGGCTGCATTAATTATAAGCTCCTTCAATTTCACATGCCCAGTCTCTGATGTCTGCATTCTGATCCTGGTATTCCACATTACAACCATGATGTGATGATGTGTTCAAATTTCACTGCACAAACCAACTCCATTGTGCTTGTTAACAGTAATCAGTCTACAAAGGTGTTTTCTCTCCTCGTGCTGCGTTCATGTCAGGTCAGATGAATGGGAAAGATGGAAAAGATTCCCATGGTTACGACTTGTGAGCATTCACTTCACAGGACATCTCAGGACAGTTGAGTTGGTCATGTGAGAGTTAAAAATAGTGTGCATTAACAATATAACATTGTGTTTATTTTAGGGCTGTCAAACGATTTATTTTTTTAATCGCGATTAATCGCTGAATGTCTATAGTTAATCGCGATTAATCGCATATTTTATCACATGATTAAAATTCTATTATTTTGCATTTCAGAACAGTTTTTAAGTACATATTAACAATGGAAAGCAATGTTTACCAGTGTATCTTGATTGGGAATCAAATGAATGCAAATAAAGTTACTTTATGAACTTGATTTTAAGATTTGTAATTATTTATTTACTGTAAACAAAAGAAAAATGTGTGAATCTGTCATTATTGCACAATTCCTCCAAGTAAAATAGTGTTTTGCGTGAGTGGGTAGCATGCTAGCGGGTAGCATCACGTTAACTGTACTACTATGCTTAGCTCCGTAGGTGGTAGCTCAAGCTTGACGTGCTTCGGTGATATTTTAATTTGGCTTTACACAATGTGCATATGGCTTACGACTTGTCTACGAGCCGTCCGGGAGTTTTGGAAAATAAAAAGCTCCATTCAGAGTTATTGCTGCTGTGTTTCTCCATCATGCCTACAGCCTACAACAGCAGGATGTGTTAGGAGGAAGTGGCAGTTTGATGATAAGTAACGGTGCTGCAAAGGGTCAAAATAGTAGCCTGTTAGGCACAACGCAAAGCAGAGTGAAGTGTAAAATAAATTAATAAATGCCGGCATGCGATTAAAAAAAATGTATCGCATCGTGTCGGCCCTTAATCGCATCGCGATTAACGCGTTAACGCTGACAGCCCTAGTTTATTTCCATTGAACAGACTTTGGCTGCCGTTAGGGCGTCCATGTTTGCTCGGTTTTCAGGCACTTCTGTGTCATATTCCTTAAATGTTGGACCTTTCACTGAAAGATCTGTTTTAGAAGTTGATGTAAAAGCTTTTTACAAGTCGGCAACTTATAATTACTGTGTGTTCATTAACCTCATTTTCCTGATAATTTTGTTGCAACCTACAACCTCGACATGAATCACTGTTTTTAATCATATTTGTTAAGTATACTACTTATATGTTAGGGGTGTTGAAATGATCCAATGCATCGATGCATTGCGATGCGGACCTAGATGATTCTGGATCGATGCAGTGACAGACCATAATCGATTATTGCCTACTAATGTTACTTGTTGAATTTCCGCTCGCTTGCTTTTTTTGTCTTTTGTCTGCTGTGTTCAGACTCCGCTACATTCAGGAAGTGTCTTTTTTTAAGACTAGATGCAATAAAAAGTGGAGTTTATATATATCTGAATATATTGAATTTGTTGATGAAAACCATATGTAGCAATATATAAGAAATTTGAGGAGGTGACGCATCGGGATATCGATATGAATCGTTGACAGGATAATCGTAATCGAATCGTGAGACCAGTAAAGATTCACACCCCTATTATGTGTTACATGGAATTTGGTTACCTCATGTAATTACCAGGAAATCTGCTGCGCCTGTATCGGTGTGCAGTCTCTTTAACAATAAACTGTTATGCTAATACATCTCTAGCACACTTGAGCTAAACAACACTTTTACAACCAGAAAATGGTACAAAACAAACAACTCAAACTGAGACATTGTCAAAAATCGATTGTCAGCAGGATGAAGTCTTAATTGTCAATTTTAAAGGATGTAATTATCACCAAAGGAAGCTGCAGTGGGTGTTTTTCGGAAAATGAAAGGGCAGTCAGATTTCAATTTGTAGACCGGAGACACATTTTAATGGCTGGTGTAGACATACAGTAACACAATCTAGACACCATCTTGATCAAAGACGTATAAACACTCCGTGTAAATGGGTCACTGCTGACACGGATAAACTAGCAGACAGACCTTTTCCGAAAGACTGGAACACTGACAGACACAAGTCTGAGAGACAGACAGGCAGACAGTGACAGAGCTGGGACAGATTTAGTTTGTCCCCTCTTCTCTTCATACTGTCGGCAACAGGAGATGAAGATACATATATAGTAAAAGTGGCAGACATTCAGTGAGAGAGACGAGTATTTCAAGAGATTTGTGACATATCCAGTGTGTCACCTCTGCTAACCACAGCTGCATTTCAAATCTCCAGATACAAGCACACATCATGTGCAAACATCCATACCTTTAGTCAAAGCCATACACAAACATGTCAGCACACTTCACACAGGTGCACGTGCGCAGACCTCAAAGTCCATAGTGTCACATTCCATGCATCAGATCACACATGAATGCAGACACACAAACATGCACTTATCCTATTGCTCTCACCCCCGACGGTTGCTTAGCAACAGCACATATCCACAGATTGTTTACAGAGCTTGTAATATAGTCCATCTCAAAGGGGAGGTGAGGTGAGACAGAGACAGATGACATAGTCTCCTCAGATGGAAAGATAAAAAGAATAAAAGAGGAAAGGTGGTTCGTTCTCTGACAGGCAGGTGGGCAGTAGTAGCATGCAATGAGGCTTTTGGTCTCCGGTGTATCATGTGTTATGAAAGATGAAAGAAATGTTTTATGATTTAATACTATGCTGCTAAACCAAATACATACGCCTAGATCTTTCTTGTTGAAAGGGAAGGCTGTTGACACACAGATTCAGTGTCATGTACCATCCTTGTTTTGGTTAACCCTGAGGCCCAAAGAGCTAAAAACACGCTTGAACTTTCCTTTTCAGTGGTCTCAATGGTTCAATCTAGTGACAGGACAGACTATGAAAATCATTTACAGCCTCTAGTGGCACACACACATTTTTTCGTGATGTTAAATATGTTACAATAGATTAATATTGCCATGGTTTTATATGTACTTGATGGTTACACCATCTCTATAATAGGTTAAGAAAAAAGTAGATCACAATAAAAGTTGAGCAACATTGTGTTGCTGTGGACTGCCTTTTTACAGACAGTGCTATTGTCTGTCTGAACATGGCCTGACCTTGACTGTCACTGTGAATTATAGTGGGAAAAATATAGTACCGCTATAAAGATTTTGCTGACCCGTCCTTCCACATGATCAATTTGGGCAACAAATTCCATTCTCTGGATTTCTGCAATGAGATTAAATAACTGAATATGATCTTCAGCACAGACTGCAGTTTCATCCTCTGTTTACTTTCATATGGTACAGTAGGCTTTCTGTAGACAACCGAATACAATCTGATAGAGACTCTGGTGTCAGCCTACTTCTGTCTCCTTTTACTGATAACGCCAGTATAGTTTACTATAGTTTACTGTCCTTGGTGCAGCTAAATTCTCACTCTGGAACAATTTATTTGGTCTCAGTGTAGTTCCTCTGGTGCAACCCCAAGTTTGAGTGTCCCCCTCACATAGCAAGGAAATTAACAGAAATAAAAAAACAGAAATGCAAGACTTCTTCAGACATGCTTGTTGTGAATGTGACTTAATAACGGATTATGTATCTGTCTGGGTACAAAAACGGTTAATTGGTCCACATGCATAGCACCTGAGCAGTTATCGGGCAGGACTTCAAAGCTTTACTTCAAAAGGGAGTACGTGCTGTGTGCTTAGACTAGTGCTTACTTAGTAGACTGTCAGAAACCTATCTATGGCCACATTATAGCTGATGTTTTTTTTTAACTTAAAAGGTCCCATATTGTAAAAACTAAGATTTTCATGTCTTTTTTCATTGTAAAGCAGGTCGAGGTGCTATATAAATACTGTGTAAGTATAAAAAAAAAAAAATGCTCAATCCACAGAGAAATGTGCCTTTAAACGAGTCAGCTTCCCTATGTTTGTGATGTCACAAATATACTATAGATGAAAGTGCCACTACGGTGCCGTTACAGTCATTTCCCGGCTGCAGTGACGGTGCAGAGACTCCGATATGGAAGAGAGATATGGAAGACCAGGAAACGCTGACCAATCAGAGTAGACTGGGCTTTTTTCGGGAGGGGGGCTTAAAGAGACAGGCTCTAAAACGGAGCATTTCAGACAGAGCGTGAATACAGGTATATTCAGACAGACAGTATGAAAAAATAATTTCATAAACATTTTTTTTTTACATTAAAGCAGGTAAACATGTTCTAGTAGAAACCCAAAATACAAATATGAACCTGAAAATTAGCATAATATGGGACCTTTAGACATGACAAACCTCCTACTGTATATCACTTTAGTTTTCCAAGATACGTCTATGGAGCAAAGGTAGGCATAAATGCAGCTGGGGATACTAAGATAAGCATGGTTAGAATTGATGGAGATTTGAGTTCTAAGTAGCTGCATACTCCACAACCACTGCTAGTAACTGTCCCATTATGCCCTACTGTGTGTTGACCATTGCAGACTCAATACAGTTTTAAAAGGTCTATTGTCAGTAATTGGGACCTGTATTGGACGACTGAGGTAAAACGATCGTGGTTTCACTCACATGACTGTGTTGATTCCTGAAAGTTGCTGGAACATCTGAAGACCACAGCCAACCAGGAGGGCTCGACGAGTTGGGGGGTAGGTCAGCATTCGCCAGATTACAGGGCCATCTGGAGACAAAAGCAAAGGCACAGCAGAAATTAATTTCAAACTCAGCATGACTTCACTGCAAAACATACAGAGGCATTAATAGAGGTTCATTCCAAAAATCAGCTACCCACCATAAGAAGAACAAGACCCGTCATGGTTACAAGAATTGGTGTGCAACAAAGCCAACAGGCTTTATTATAGAAGTATTATCTTTATAGTACATTTGCCAATTATGACTTTGAAACTTCTTTTATGAGTTAACCTGCTTCTGCATTAAAATATGTTGGACTTGACATCAGCTGTTTAGCTTAGCACAAGACTCCAGGAAGTCACTGCTCCTGACCAAGAAGTATTCCAGCACATAACCATAAAACCACATCACTTTTACACTTAGCTTTTTGTACAGATTAAACAACTAAGATATGATGTGTTAATTAGTGAGCTTTCAAAGTGCTGGCTTCTGAAAGAGACAGGCTGGCTGTCTACCTGTTTAAAGTGTTTATGCTAAGCGAAGCTAACCCTCTGCTGGCAGTATCTTAATATTTAGCGTACAGACATGAGAGTGCTATCGATCCTCATACCTTACTCTTGGCAAGACAGTAAATAGGCATATTTCCCAAAATGTTGAACTCCTCTTTTAAAGATTACTTTTTTGGGCATTTTAGGCCTTTATTTTCATAGGACAGCTGAGGACATGACAGGGGAGAGAGAGGGGGAATGACATGTAGCAAAGGGCTGCAGGTCGGAGTCGAGCCCACGGCCGCTGCATCGAGGAGTGAGCCTGTATATATGGGCGCACGCTCTACCAGGTGAGCCACCCAGGCGCCCAAACTCCTCTTTTAACATAAGCGAAAACACATTTACTTTAATGGGATTATCAAGAAATTCTATCTTTTCTCATTTTGTCAGCTGCTAAATTCCCATATTCATAATATATTTATGATTTGGGCATGAGGTTGACATAATGAGTCAGACTGTCCTCAAATTTATAGTTTCAAGCCTGTGAGACAGCAACCATCTGCCCAGTTCCGAGGCTTTGTTAGCTCCAGGGATGCTGCTGTGTTACTTTGACCTCTGACCTCCCTATGAAAAAAAGAAAAAAAGTGTAAAAAGAAATGTCTCTCTTGAGGATCAGCATAGCACAGTAGCTGCCTTTTTCCCCGTAATTTTCAGATGGTGGATATCTCTGTTTGGGATGAAACAAATATTTGATGCCAAGCTTTGGCCTTGCAGAATACCACTTGGCTCAGCAACAGAGCCCAGACTGTGATCTCCAACACACACAGACAAGCAGCTCCTCTGGGAGGAGAAGTCTTAATAGGATGAGAGAGTGGCTGGACAGGCATGGAGCTGTCGGATAAAGAGGAAGACACACACGGTGCCACGAGATCAGACAAACAAGCCTGAACACAAACAGGAAAAGAAACACACAGGTATGTCTGTGTGCCAGGATACAAACGTGACGGTGCAAACACAAGCACATTTAAACATCATAAACAAGGATGCATGAGCCTGCACATATTAAACTACAGTGACACACACACATAGGCTGATTACTTGGGAGCAGCTGTGTGTAGGAGGACTCTGGACCAGTGAACATCTCTTTTAGCAGTTTGACAAGCAGACCAGATTCTGTAACACACAGACAGAGTCAAGTGTTTTAATGGCTGACTTCTCAGAAGGAGAGGAACATTATCATCTTTGATTCTTTTCAATTCTCAAATGCTGAAAGAGGCTTTTTAACTTTTACCGATTCGTCCGCACCTTCTCGTCCTTTCAAAGAGACGAGAGGCAATTTTCACCACACACGCTGAAGCAGTCAAATACATAACATTAGTCTCAATTCATCACCTTTTCCTTTAATAAAATGTGCCCCACATAAACAGGCTCTGCATATTTTCTTAACCCTTATGTTATTCAACTAGAAAGATGAAAATACAACACTCATTTATAGGGCCAAAAGGTTTTGTGCTTTAGCCTTATTAGCAACATAAACTCAGCTTTGTCTGTATATATCCATTTACTACGGTGTCTAAATTACTAACCATTACTAACGACGACTCTCACACTGATAACAACTGACGTTCCTAACAACTACATCATTCAAGACACTTTATATGCATTTCTATCATCTGTTCCAAATGAAGAGTTTTTTACTGACTGGTCTGACCACACAGAAAAGTATCTCAACATTAGCATGGATTGTAAAACAGGAAGTTAATTCTACTAAAAATGAAATGGCTTTGAAGGGATGTAGGCTTATTATAGTGTCACTATAGGAAAACAAAAACACATGTGGTTCTCAAATGGCAGCCCCGATGTTGGTAAAGCCTTTATGATAATACTATATTTACTATGAACGGCTACCGCCTACTGTATGTTACCATCCACCCACTCATATTTACTTAATAACGGGACCCCTCATCAGAACTTAATATAGTTATATGAGCCCTGGTCTTTATTTATAGATAACTAAGTTAGCTTGTGGGTAACAATGTCAAAACAGGGGCTTTGGAGGGGCAAGCCACGAATGTACATATGAAGTTCAGTTTACTCGTCGTGAGGAGCATTACTCAGCCTGGGAAAATAGTTGTATAATGTCTGTTTTATGAATGAGGTCATAGTGATGTCATCAGGGTTATCTTGGATTGGGATTGAGGCTTCAAATTTTCAACAGAAATTCTCTGTTATGAATTTGGGACAAGGGTTTGAAAGATATGGGCATTTATCAAGCGTTTGCCGTGTAATAAAAGACACTTTCCAAGTGCATTATGGGAAATGTAGCATCATATTGTTAAGAAATACAAATGAATTCTAAGCTTGTTTTTTAAAATGATAAGTACTTTTGGGGGGTTTTGTCAGTAAGCTACCGTATGTTTCAGTTTCAGCTTTCTAGGTTTAATGTGAAGCAGAGCTCTAATTGTAGACAAGAGGAATTGATGCGTTCATGGGCTGAGCCATTTCCACGTGGTGCAGTGTGATTGGGTGATCCCCGGAGACCAGAGCAGAGGAGCATTATCTGATTAGCCAACAGGGAAATCAGGATTCATGGGCAAGAGAGTGGAGACCTGATGGCTGCCTGAAGAAGATCTTAACAACTCGGCCAACACACACAAGCATGTAAACCCATTCAGATGCAATCAATCACACAGACACAATATCTTATTCCCTCTGGCTGTCTGTCTTCGGGCTTAACAGTACAGCACATATTTACATTTTTCTACAAAAAAATACAATTTGGAATGCAAATAGACACATTGGTACTCACTCGTATAGGCTCAGAGGCACAGTCTCACATACATGCACAAACACACACAAGCTTACAAAAACACCACCCAGCTGTAATTTAATCAGATGAGATATTGAAGAAGAAAAATGGCAATGAAAAACAAGTCAGCGAGCTACCAGCAAGCCACAAGCACAGTGATTAAGCCTCACGGCAGTCAGTATTCCACACTGAACCTTTTTAACTGCCTCATTTCATTCAGTCTATACTGCCTTATTACCTTAAAACTTTAAGTGTGATGCATTCAGGTGTAGATCAAGGCTAGATCCACAAATAGTACAACAATCTAAATACCAGCTCTTGTAAGAGATGAGCATGTGATAGTACAAAGCCATGACTCTCTTTTCTTATGTCAATCTACCCACACAAGCTCTGTGATCATCTCTCCGCCATCGCTACCTGCACGGATCCCCTTTGATTTCACACCTCGTTAGCAATCATTCCAGCAAATACTGAGAGCCTCACTCTAAGACCATAAGCCCGTGGTTTGTTTGTACAATGAGCAGGGCATGCCTGGGATGTGATTTTAATGAGAATGAGGTCCGTCTCCCTCTTCTTCTTCTTCTTCTTCTTCATCGTCTTCTCCTCCTCTTTGATATTCACTAAAGGAATCTCCAATTAGCTCTTTTCCTCGGCTACCTGCTTCCGGAAGACACCCCGGCTTCCCAATTAGAGCGCCCGTTTAGCACTGTTGGACCTGTCAGATGTTTCCTTTTATTCATGCTTCAAACACGTGCCACAGTCAGTCGGCTTGATGAAATATACAGCGGGGAGAGAGTCAGCTCACTCTCCGGGAACATTGGCAAGAATCCATCCACAGGATATGCAATTACTTCCCGATTACTGACATTGATATGGAAATCCTTTAAACACAGTGAAATGTGTATCTATCCATGGGATAATACAGGGGGAGAAATGCTGGTGTTAAAACAATAGCCAATCAAGGAAACAAAGAGGCCCAATGAGGCAACGGATGGGAGCACAGGAGGAATTACTGAGACAGAAGTCAGTCTATAAGACAATAGCTCTTTCTATCCATCCAATCACCATGTCCTCAGGGAGCAAGTGGCTGGGAGCGGGCTTCACTTACATAACCTGGAGAGCAGCAATCAAGGACTGAAGCCGGAACAGGCAATCTGCAGCCCCCCTACCTCAACCCCCATCTCCCCTCTAATGATTTCTTCTCCCTCTTCTCTCCCTTCTCACCTCTCGTCTGCTTCCTCATCAGAGTAGCATCATGTCACCTCGCACTCTTTACAGTCAAGAACAAAAAAGAGGGTCAGGACTAATGGAGAATAGAGACACTGCAACAGGTTGTTATGGAAGCACTGTGCAGCCCATTTGGAGTTCCACTAAATTACATAGAAACTGCTATTTCCAAAAAAAATAATGTTACAACCAAATAGCCACCATGTAATCATGCTTAATCTCCACTTAAAGCTACACTAGGCAGAGCTTTCATGCTAACATACTGCCATGTCAAAGAGTCAAGAGTTTCACATTTTGGGAAACATGCTTATTTGCTTTCTTGCTAAGAGTTAGACGAGAACTCTGTACGCTAAATAAGAAGCTACAGTCAGGAGACGGTTAGCTTAGATCAGCATGAACACACTCTAGGTGGGGAGCAGTGACATCCTGTAGACACCATGAGGTTGCTAGGCAAAAAAACAGATGTACCATAATAAGATGTACAGATTATGAGGTATCTCGATTAGTGAGCTTTAAAAGTTGCTGGTAGGCAGATTGTTACCTTTGGGCAAGCCAAGCTAGCTGTTTTCCCCTGTTTCCAGTCCTTATGCTAAGCTAAGCTTAGCTAACTGTCACCTGGCTGTTGCTACGTTCATGTCATATTGAAAAGACTGTATTTACCAATTACTAATTAAAGAGTAATTACAAGGCAAGCAAAGGTAACCACCTTGGAATAATGCTCCCCAATCTGAATAGCGAGAGGTTTTCCAGTATGCAGACTGATCTCATGAAGTGGCGTATGTATGACACGCCAATTACTATGCCATTATTGGCGTGTTATCAAGACGCATACTCGGTTTTTAGCCTGTTTATGTCGTGGCTTTAGAAAGTGGCGTGTATGTTTACGTTGTGACGTTGCAGACTGCTGTCTGCTGTATACAGCCTAGACATACACGTGGATAGCTCAAAATGTGTACAGATAACACGCAACTTGGCTGTAGGAAAGTGGCGTGTATGTTTACGCAAAGTCATGATGTCATGTTGTATGCATGTATGCAGCATGTAGTTTTACATTTAACAAAGCTATGGGAGTGGTATACAGTAAATCTTTTCACCTGACTCTCTGCTAGAAAGCGAATGAGCGTATTTCCGTTAATCCAAACTGTAGAACTATTCCTTTAATCTGGGTTAAATTGGACAGTGCTCTAATCTTATCCCTTTCAGTTAAACCATTACGCCAAAATAATTATTTTCGTGTCAAAGTGTTGCTTCTCATGGTGACTACACCTTACACCACATTATCATTTAGAGAAACATAAGGAATCTACACTGACTCAGTTAATAAGACAAGAGAGCTCCTCTCAATGGTAGCCTGAATTCCTTATAATGTTTACATAAAAATAATGTGCATGTGCTGCTTCATAGCCCTGTTTTGACAATTGAAAAGGATTACGATGACAGGATTTCGTTTAAATACGTTTTTACTGAACTAAAGTGAGGTTATAGGACCATGAAATGCAGTCCTCCAGCTTCTGATAAACAGCCTGTGCTTTTCAGAGATAAGGAGCCTTCCTCGTGTTTTCTCCTGATGTGTTTAAGAACTTGAGGAAGCCTTTATTTCTGTATTCTTTGAATCCCATAATATCCATTGGACCACTCTGAGATCATGTGGAGGCATGGCATCTTGAGGAAGAAAATCAAATTAGCTGAAGAAGATGCTCTCAAGTAGAGTACCTGTAGGTCATTCTTGTGTTAACTAGAGGTAAGTAAGTCGCCTGGAACCAACATGTGAAGCTTAGGGATGTTTTTTTTTTGGACAATATTATGAAGAAATGAAATGTTTTCTGGAAAGAAAGGATCTTGATTGGTTCATTTCAGAGATAACTGAGAATCACTCTGGACCTGTAGCGTTAGGGAGAAACAGCATTTTAAGTGGAGCTGATCAAATCTCGTCAGTGTCTGCAGATGCAGGGGAGCAGCTGTGTTTATTTAAGGGCACACACGGGCCAGCGGTTGCCAAGAGCTGAGCACCAGACAGACGGATGGAGGGATAGATGGATGACACACACACACACACACACACAGCAATGGTGTACAGCTATAGTTATCTCTGATCATGCCCTCGTCATTCTGGATTTCTCCTTTACCCAATTGGTAAATCTCCCTATAGACTTCTGTTATCGCCACCTGTTTCATAAACGTTATTCTAACAAATAAGAACGATTCGACTTCATCTTCTCTCTTGTGGGAAACGTTTAAGGTTGTAATCCAAGGGGATGTACTTCCTTACATAGCCAGTGCTGCAAAACAGTGCAAGAAAAGTCAAGAGTAAAAAATAAATCCATTTAATCGATGCAGCAGAAGCAGAGATATCGTCTTTTATTCCACACATACTTTTTCCAAAACCTGGCGCCTACATTTCACACAATGCAACCTCGAGCTGCGAGCTTCAAGTAGAGATGAGGAGCAGGCTGCAGAGGTCTGGTATAGCTCACTTCTGTCCAACTCCAGCAGCCTGCGGCAAAAAGTTGAGACCGATTCAACCTGACGGCACCCTGTGGTGGCCAATCACAACCCTGAGGCGAATAGCATGATTGCGTTCGTTGGTCTGAACAAGCCCTCAATATCACAATCGACTCAAAACCAAAGATAGCCCAGATAATGAGGTAATCAGTGGTATCCCTTTTTCTAAATTCTTATCGCAAACCTCTGCTTTTTTAATACTGCAAAAGAGACGGCACATGGTGGAATAGCAAAGAGAGAACACTTTGAATCAAGCACAGTTGCTGTCTCAACTGCCCCAAACAGTGTTCCCGAAAGCTTCGCAGTCTCGGTGTGAGTGTCAACAAAACCACCAGCTCTCCAGTTTGAAACTAATCCTATCAAAGGAATCGATCAATAGAGCGCAGGAGGTTGCCCGTCAGTCTGTCATGTTGTTTCTGTCCGTTTCTGTAGCCGGTTGGATAAACAAAGACGATTATACAAAAGCAGAAAGATGCAAAAAGACAAAGAAATGGGAGCAGTAATGAAGCCAGTTCTTCCATTTCAGTTTGAAAAGTCACTGCCTGGTTATGTAACTCAGAATCAGATCACACCAGCAGAGCTACCTGAAGTTGAGAGGACACGACAGAGAAGCGCATTCATTTTTAAACCCCATCTGACTTTTTCCAACTGAGATTTCTATTATTCAGCGGTTATACAGCTTTCCCTGAAGACACACTGTCTGTCATTAAATGAAAAGTAACACAGCAAAAAGTTCAAGGATAACTTGTTTTTCATTTTGTGAACAGAAGTTATTTTCTGGCTCTATATACGACAGCTCGGTGGGTAAACTCCAGCCATCCAGTACGTCTTGCATGTTTCAACAAATGTTATGCAAGAATCAGCTGCTATTGCCAGTTTGACCCAAAACTGGTGGGTAGTTAGCCATGAGGGACATGACTAGAGAGGTGTGTGTGTGTGTGTGTGTGTGTGTGTGTGTGTGTGTGTGTGTGACACAGAGAGAATAATGATGGATCATAATAGCCGAAGGGAAACAGGCAAAAATACACACAAACCCACAGAAAACTATTATTCTGGCGTAGAGTTGCACTATTTATCTGGACACACACACACAAACTGTGATATGCATTGTATAATAGCTCTATAACACATCAATAGAAGATACACAATTGTAAAACAAAAAATTACATTTGAACTCAATATACACACAAATTACACATTGAAATAATGAATTCCTTTTTTTCCCACACATCCTGTCTTATCTGGCATGTGGGGATTTTTCTTCTACAGTCTGAGCTAGCTCCTGCGCCGACTGAAATTCATTATCACATTTTTAAAGTGCTGAAATAATGAAGCTGGCCTGTCTGTGCCCTCCCAAAAATACTGTGTGAAAGAGGCTGGTTCAATATCCATCTCTCCATGCAGGGAATGTGACAGGCGCAGAGAGGGAATCATGATAGATCTGCCATCGCACAACTCTCGGCTTGCTCAATTATTAATAAGCTGCTTAAAACCTACAGGGGAGCAGAGGAGTGGAGAGCTTGTGTTCTTTATTAGTCACTGTTGCTATTCCTCGCTGCTTGACCCACACAAACTCATCAGAGTTGGTTTTAAGACTGCCGACAAGTTTTGTTCATTGTCTTTTTTACTGCACAGTGTCTTAATAAAGGTCCAGCACGGGCCAGGTTATGAGTGGGAGGATTAAGGGACACATTTTTGGTTTTTTCTACTTCATCAAACAAACTCATGGGTGGCTTTTTATGTCTCTGCATGCAGTTTGAATCCACTGAGCTCGATAAGTTTAATCAGTACATATTTCATTCTGGCTAAGAAGGAAAATGTATCTCAAAATATCAAATGATCCCTTTTAAATGATGAGGAACATGGATCTGTTCCCGAGCCTCTCTATGCATACAGGGGTGCAGATTTGACATTTTGGGCACTGCTGCACTTTCCACTACTCCCCACACATTTCTACCAGTAATCCAGTTCAAAATCAGACTAGGGGACCCTTGAAAAGCCATAACCAAATTATAACCAGGTATAAAAAAAATATGCTTTTTTAAACTTTTATTTGAATTTATGATACAATAAAGCTTTTTTTTTTTCAGCTGAGGAATCACATAGTCTGGACACCTCTTTCAGATGGTCAGTATCCTCATTAACCCAGCTACCACTAATGATTTGCAGCTGGTAGTACTTACAGTAGAACGTTTATTTTTGGGTTATAACTGTATGGTGTGAGAACGTATATTATTGCTTTTCCTACCAGATTCTTGTACATTTCATTTGTACAGAGAGTCTGGCCACTCTCCATTGACAAGTGTTAACTTCCTTGAAGGTGGGTACTCTGCTGAAGTTTAAAACTATTGGATCTGCCCAGAGCCACTCTGGATGTGCCATAACCAATCGCTAACGTTTGGTCGTGACGTCGGCTCAGCATCGCTAGCGTTCGCCTTAGCCAACTCCTTCACCACTAACGGCGCGCGCTGGAAAATTTAACTTTTCCTGAACATCATGTCCACCAACAAAACTCAGCAAAGATTGTCCTTGCTCGGGCTTTAACTTCTGGATATTCGGCAGCATTGCCACAACGGACCGAATGGCTTCGCTCGCAGGTGCCGTAGCCTAGAGCAGGTGTGTGAAAACATGGAGGCCAGAATAACAAAAGATTTGCTGCTGTTTTCTTATACGAGCATACAAACAGCACATGGACAGGTGTGCGTTTGTGTTATCTGCAGGACAACGAACGGGAAAGGACACGGATAAGGTGTTTTTTTATACATGGGCCTATTTATGAATAATTTGAAACATGTTATGTCTGTGTATGTTTCTTGACAGAGGCATTTGTCCACAATAAACAGTTTGTCATTGAATTATGTTCAGTGAACCAAAGTCGCCTACATCAAACGTCAGTTCTCAACAACGCGTCACCAACTGAGAAACTCTGTTAGCAAAATCTAGCCCGAGTTTCCCACCTCTGATTCCCACAGGAAAGGACGGTAATGATGACGTTTTCACTCGGAAAAATGTTTTTCCGATGTCTCTGTCACGATCTGTCAAGTGTGTGGCGAGGCTTGGACCCAAATGCAGTTTAGAAGTAATTTATTAAAACAAAAACAGTCTTACACAAAATGTCCTCCGGAAGGTAGCCAGGCAGGAAACAAACGAAACACATAATCCGACATACACAAACAGCATGCAACGCAATACAATGATCCGACAAGGACAGAACAGGAACTAAATACACCAGGTAACGAGGACTAACACTGGACAGGTGACACAACAGGTGAAACAAATCAGGGTCGGGCAGAACAATCAAAAAGGCGGGAAACAAACAAAGACAGGAAGAAAGCTAGACAAGACAAGGGAGACAAGACAGACTACAAAATAAAACAGGAAACAGAACATAACAGAAAAACAAGACTACCACAATAAGACAGAACAATACCAAAACCCTGACAGTCTATGAACGCAGCAGTAGTACTGAAAGGAAATGAAAATTGAGCGTAAGTCCGTAAGGAGGGCGGAGCCAGGCTATTTCCTTACAGTCCTGCCGAGCACTTTATATACACTTATAGACTTCATATAAATAATTTACATGCTGTAGCGCTCAACTTCTTTATGAATAAAGCTGAATGCAAGTGAATAAAATGAAATTGAATATTGTTAAAATGATAGGTGGAAGATAATACTGGCAATGCTTTCTTACAGTCACATCTACAAAGGGGAGTATGATTGCTCAGCCTCTACACTCAAGTCAAGAGTAAATCACTAAACAGACGGCACAGATTTGGAATGCAGACAGCAGGTCCAATCTGCACACCAATCTGTGTGGAAGACGAGCAATACCAAACACGACTCGCAAAAGCAGAGTGATTGGAGACATCAGCGTTTCTAAGAGACTCGTTGGTAAAAGAGTGTGTTAAGCAACGGGGGAGAAAAGTGTGCTCTGCATTTCAAAAGGTGCAGAGATGAGCTTCAGCGCTGCTGGCTGGCATGACAGGTGATCTCAATCTGATCTGGTTCTCCTACAGAGTCAGGTTAGTGGAGGAGAGGAGAGGAGAGGAGAGGAGAAGGAAGGAAAGGAGAAAAAAGGAAGACAAAGGAAAGGAAAAGGAAGTTAGAGGAAAGAAAAGGAAGGGAACGGAATGGAAAGAAAGGTAAAGGAAGGGAGAGGAGAGCAAAGGAAAAGTAAGGAATAAAAAAGAAAGGGGGTTACCGTAGATGGGAGGAAACAACATGAAGAGGAAGGGAGATGAGAGGAAAGAAGAGAAAGGTAAAGGAGAGAAGGAAAAAAAAAAAAAGAGAAAGAAAACAGAGTAAAGGAAGTGAGAGGAGAGAGAAGAAAAGAAGGGTGAATGAAGGGAGAGGAAAGTATGGGAAAGTAAATTAGAAGAAAGAGAAAAAGAAAGGAAACGTGAGGAAAGGAAAAATGAGCTGCAGTCATAAAGTTGGGAGTAAAGACGAGGTGAGTGGAGAGCCACGGAGGGAGAAAGAAGCTGTTGTCATTGGAAACAGCTGTTATCTATATTGAACCTGCTGGTGTTTTAACTGCCTGGCATCTTAATAAGCTGTTTTAGTTCAGATCAGTCAGATCAGCGTCTACAGATGTCACTGCACTGATGCATAAAAAGCACAGCATTAGGGAACCTCTAAACTACTGTAGCACCCACAGGTAATGAAAAATAATGTCACTCTTGAAAAATGTGATATTTCGTCCTAAACACAACTAAAAACAGAGAAACCCTTTGATGTGAGGTTTTTCCCGCTCAAGACACTACTTCTGTGACACTGCAGCTTCACAAGCATCTCATGTCGGCTTCAAACCGCGTAGTTCACCGGGAGGCAGTAGGAGTTCAGTGGCAAAGAACTTTTTCACATTTGATCTTGTCAAAATCAAAGTCTTCTCCCTGAGTCACTCACACCTCTCGTCTGAGCAGCCTTGAGACAAACAGAGTGGGTGTAAGTAACCAACAATTGGGACTACTCAGCGGAGAGTCAGTGGTTCAGGAAGGGCACAGACAGCTTTGTTCAAAACATAAGCATCTAAAAAAAGACGATCAAGTAAACAAATCAATGTCTGACTGATCCATTCAAGCAAAGTAAATATTCAGAACAATATGCAGAACAGTGACAAACCGATACAGATGAGGAGAAAAAAAGGGATTGTATTCAGATTCATGAAGAGAGAGCCAGAAAAGTTCTAACAGCTGTAACAGCGACATAGAGCATAAATGAAACACTCCTTTTAAAGGTCTTATTACACCTCTGAAGTGCTGGCTCAGTGATTTGAGAAGACCTGAGGCATTTCAATGTGGAACAAGGAAACTAATGTGCGTTGAAGAGACAGCGAGATCTTAAATGTCTCCTGAAGGCAACTGTGCGACTGTGATGAAAAGACAGCTGTTAGCTCCGATTCTTCTTATGTTTCAGTTAAAAGGTAAAGTATGAGGCTAATCATCAGTTCAAGATCAGTTCAGTTTTCCACAACATTGTTTGGGCTTCTTATTGTGTAACAAGCTGATTATTCCAAATAAAAAAATGAACACAATATATATAATATGCTTTGGTGAAAAGTTGTGTTTATAAACCAGCTTCCAAAAAATGTCACCTTAGCAGGCATAATTGTACTAATTAATTAATCATTCAATTAAAATAAATCCAATCTCAGCTCATGTAACATTGTGCTTTTTGCAGATATGTACCTCCTCGGTTCAGTCTGTGTAAGTTTTCTTTTCTTTTTTTTTGTAAATTGTATTTATGCATATTTTTCAGTATAACAATATAAAGACAAGCACATACACAAGGCGTCACTGTGCAAGTTAACATAAAGAAACAGCTGAATAGCTGCAGCATAACAGATGGGGTTTTCCCATGTTGCCTTTATGCTTGGAGTAAAAGAAAATGCTTGCTCGTTAGCGGGATTTATTCTTCTGCGGAGGCTCCACGCAGCGCTTTCGCCGTAGCCTACGTAAGTGGTCTGAAGTTTATACTTGCACGTTGGAATGTGGCTCAATCTCTCTGATTTAACGCAGAAGCATAAATTGGCCTTTAGGCTTCAATGTCCAGCTTATATACATTATTCAGGAAATGTTCTTTTGAGGTCTTGGTTTGATCACCTGATGCTCAATTATTGCTTTAAATCAGGTATAATAAACCAGTCGAAATAAGTAAATGCTCCAAGGTTTGAAGAAACCTTGCCAAACATTCACAGACCTGTGACACACACACACACACACACACACGCACACATACAATTCATCTATCCTTTCCCATTGGCAATGCAGTAATAACATCTCTGGAGACATTTTGAAGTCTGCTGGTAATCAATCTACTGAGTTATTGAGATTCATGACGTCCCAGCTGCACACCTGCTCTAATGAAAATGGCAGGGATCTTCCTTAGGGGTGCACACACACACACACACACACACACACACACACACACACACACACACACACACACACACAAAGGATGGGGGGGTGGGGCAAACAGGAAACATAGGCACATCTGAGTTTCTCATTCTGCTGTTTCCCATTTAAACCTATTTGGATAATAGTTTTGCCAAAGATAATTGACTGACCTAATGAACCCACATTTATGGCTAGAACATTTCAGTCATAACCATTACTGTGCTTGTTAATTTCACTCAGGGCTCATTGAGGCCTCTGTACCCAAAAGATAGCATTTCAACAAGCACATTTTAATTGAATAAAGCATCTCTGGATGAGTCACAGGTTTATTGCTGTCATTGCCCGTGGAAACTGGGACCCTGGAATACCATCCTCAGAAAAACACTGCTGTGTGATAAAGTATCCTTCATTTCAATCACTATTGCGTCCTGCAAATTCAAATAAGTGAAAGTGGACCATTTCAAATCTCCTTATGTTGTTCCGCCATTGTGAGCTGACAAAGAGTGACGATTATTCAAGGTTGAAAAATTGCAGTACATTCAAAATGCTGAACTCAAAATCTCTTTTGGTCATTGGTTCATTAGGATTATGCCGACATCAGAATGTTGCTGGGGATTTGGACCTTCAGTGTCAATGCTTCAAAAGTTTTTATTACTATATCAATTATTTACGTACCTTTTGGTAGTCGAAAGAGTTTTCCATTTCAGTGAGTTTACCTTTCAATTTAGTTCTACTGATCGCTCTGGTCTAGCATGTATGCCGTTAAATTCTTACTATTACAGTAAAGGAATGGTTTGACTTTTTGGGAAATATGCTTATGTGCTTTCTTGCAAGGAGTTGGATTATAAGATCAATACCACTCTCAAATCTTTTACATGTAATATAGGCAGGAGCTGGTATGGTTACCATAGCTTAGCTTTGCATAAAGACTGAAATTTGAAATTCTATATGTATAATCAGCAAGTTATTTCTAACTATTGACTTATTGAAAAAAGAAATCCCCATGCTCCTCATCAGGTGTATGGATTTTTCAACAAAAAGCAATGAACACTGTGAACACTTACAAAATGCCTGCTAATACGTAGAAGTTCAATTAACGTCTGCAGCTGACGAATAGTCACTTGATAATGAGCTTATTATTACAATGTTGAATCAGGAGTTGGATGCATTCATACTTTTGTTTTTGGACTTACAAGTAGGCCTCAAAAGAAACCAATTACTGAAGTAAAGAGAAAGACAATTCCCTAATCTCCCCTCTCTGCTTTCATCAGGAGCAGCTTGCCTTGCTTTGCATCTTCTGCTAATGCAGCCTCCATCATAGTTTCCCAGAATAGTTTCCCAGTTTTGGTCTCATTTCCCTGCACTCCACCCTGCTTCACGCGCCATCGCCTTATTGCTGTTCAAACTGATGACAACGAGGGCAGAAATGTGTCATTTCCAATAGTCTTATTTCAAAATATTTGTTCGTATTACCCTTCTGAGCATATTTGTCAGGAAGCCCATTTGGGTTTGTTAGAACGCAGAAGTGGAACAAGAATGTAAAGCACTAGAGCAGAAAGCATATTTATTGAAAAGTAGATTAGCAGAGAAGACAATGCCTCAAGCATGTTTAGACTTAATTAAGTCTGATTCCACAGCGGAGCAGTGAACCCAGCCCAAACTAGTTGAATTTACCAAATAAGGCCTCAAACCTTTTATTACATTCCATTTTGACCAATAATGAAATCTATGAATGTGCTTATAAAATGGACAAGTACTGCTTCAATTTAAGATACTAAAGAGGCTCCAAACACTTTCTCCTCCGTATGAAGCCAGGGTCTCATTATGACTTCCTGGTGGTTTAAACAGCCCCAGAGCAGCAGTGGATTTTCATAAAATGTTCAAATATCCTGAATTATTAATGATTAGTGGGGGAATTAGGACTGTGATGGAGGCAGACACTAAAAGTCCCTATAGACATCCATCAGATGTGTGTGCACCGTGTTTGTAAGAATAAGTAGTGATTATAATTGCATACAATTATTAATTTAGAAATGCTCTGCAGGAACATAAATGCAGCACATTTGTTGATAGCTAACACAGTATACCATTCAATTACCTTGAAACAGATCAAAAACAAGCATGCGTCAAACAGAACAGCAGGTTAAAGAGGAGATCGCTTTGGACCACAAACAATTGTAACACCAATTCAATTACCTACACCTCAACTGATGTTGGAATTGTGTACAGACTTTAAATCAGTCTCAATGTTCTCTGCTTTTATAGCTTTTATAAGAAGCCATATTCATTTTTCAACAATATACTCACTTGATTACTGACTGTGCCTGTTTGCCTACCAAGACATAATAGAAGTGCAGTGATTGTAGTGTGCTAAACTGATGTGAAAGTGAATTTATTCAGACTGGATAAACAGACTGAAAGTAAGATTTCCTTAAAAGGGATACTGCTTCCCAAATCTATCTTTAAAGCTGCACTAATTCATATTTTCATATTAACAATGGACCAAATGACTACATGTAATATGTAAGGGGTCGCGCCTAGAGAGAATTATCACCCAACTCTGGCATTCCCCTCAGCTCCATGAAGCGTTTTAATGTCCTTCAGCCCATTGTTTTACGGCCCGCAACTTTACTCTTTTGGTTCAGTCTCACTGCTGTCTTCAGCTGCATGCTGCCTCTGACAAGCTCCGATAAACCCACTGCACACTACCTGCCCAGCACCAGATAGCAAAGTTAGCGACTAGCTGGTGAACAGAGTGGATTATTGGGCAGCTAAACAGACAGATATTTCCCTCAGGAGTTGGTGGAGACCAAAACAAAGCTAAAAAGGAGATGACTTACATTTGCAAGGTGGATAGAAACACGACTTCAAATCAATGCTAATGTAGTCTATATCCACGACGTTCCACTTCCGGGATTGTTCACGTGCCGCCAGACGTTCCGCCCGGATGTCCCTCATTTCGGCCGGATGTCCGTTACCTTCCTCTTTCTTTGTGTTGACATTTTAAACTACGGTCGATATATGAGGACTATGGTTAACTGCTCCTCAGATCTCTGCATGATAAATTGAGACAGCTAGCTAGACTACATGTCGAATCTGAGTTTTCTGCTGCACGACTAAAACAACTTTTGAACATACACACGTTCCACCCAAACAAGTTCCTTCCCAAGGCTATTTTGCAGAGGCGTCATTGCTCCGTGCGGTCGCTTAGCACCGCCCTAGACGATTGCGAATGGTTTAAAGAAATGACAATAAACCAGAGCACCTTTTTCTCCCATCATGGAATGCTGTGTGGACTAGCCAGACCCTCCTCTGCAGTGCCTTGGGGGAAGGTCTGGCAATGCGAGACTAATGCTAATGTAATGCTAAAATGGCCCAAAAATTAAAAGAACATTGCTGTTTTAAATTTAAAACGCACCTCACCCGTAGACTTGAAATGTAGCTGTAAAACGTTTTATTTTACTTCATCTTCCTGCACAACGCTGTTGAGGTTGCATGCATACATTTGCTGCTATCTCACTCATTAGACGTTTCCCCAGGGTCCTGTCATAGCTCACTGGGATACCTAATGGAACTGAGCCATCGTTAATGTTATTAGTTACATCTGTGCTTTTTAGAAAAGACAAGTCAAAACGTCTGCTGTGAAACTGTCAACAATCTGGGGTAACGAGGAAGCTAGAAACCGACTTTTTACAGCGACCTTTCAAGTCTAAAGAGAGTAAGTGTTTCATAATCAGGAGGCAGATATTGGGTGGATCACTTTAAAAAGAGCAAACTGTTTGACATATATATATAAAAAAAAAAAAATCTACTTCTAGTCTACTAAATGCCCTCTCTCCAAAATTATAGACAGACAGACAGAAAGACAAACAGACAGACAAACAGACAGACAGACAGACGGATAGATAGATAGATTTTTTCCATGTCATGTAGCTGTAGATGAAGTGGTTGTCTGCTTGATACTGTCTTCATCACTCAAAAGTCCATTTATGACCTTTGTTTTTGTAAGGTTACATCTGAGTCTTCTCAGTGTTGCAAGGAACAAGAATTGTTATTACAAGCCCTCCACAGAAATCAATGTGTTCAATACAATGCATTCTAAAGTTTCTCATGAAGAATGGCAATCTAATGGCTGACAGAACTGGCCTGCAATATTGACACAACACTGCTTCTCCATCATAATTGCTGCCCTGACACCTCCATTTTCCACTTCACTTTCTCTTTGTCTTCGACCTCTCCTCCCCCACTCCCATCTTCTCTCCCCTCTGCCCCTCTCAGGCTGAAAAGATGGTAATCAGGGCTCATTGACTTCAGGCTGACACCCTATCATCGGCACATCTCTGAGCAAGTTTCAAAAGATGAAGTAAGCGCTGCAAGTCTCTATAGCTTTCTTTTCACATAAGCCTGACGTTAAAGTACCAAAAACACAGTACATCATAGATTCAATATCTTCTATCGGAAATAACCACCTTCAAGACAAGGCAGTCAAAAGAAATCAACATATTTAAATCAGAACGAAACATTGAAGATAAACTTGATTTTTGTAACTGAATTTAACTCTGAGAATAAAAATACACAAAGACTGCCATAATCTTACATTATATAGTTATATAGTATACAACATACAGTATATCATGCAGTATACGTGTACAAAAATAATCCTTCTGTCATTATCAGCTTTGACTAACAGGTCATTTGCACCTTAAGAAATTCCTGGTGTGTGTGTGTGTGTGTGTGTGTGTGTGTGAGAGAGAGAGAGAGAGAAAGGGAGAAAAAGTTTATACACAATATAATCACTGTTTTGTCTGAGGTAAGTAAAGGGAATTAAGAAGTGTTGTTTCCATGGTAACCGACCTGTCAGCGAAAAGGGACAATGTGTCTTTGTTTTTCCAGATGAGAAAACACACACACACACACACACACACACACACACACACACACACACACAAACCTCCATGCTTTGACCTCAACCTGCGAGAACTCCCACACTCCTGGATCAATCAGGAGACTCAGTAACCAAATAAATAGTTTTGAACCTTCCTTTTCCCTTCTACTAATCCCTCTGTCCTCTCCATCTGCCTTTCTGTCTGTGTGGTTGCTAAGCGACAGCTGGTCTCCAGGTCATAAGTCAGTCCTAAAAAGAGCATGTAAATTGCAAGCATACTAGCGATGCAGGCATGAAATGATGTGGCACAGATGGTGGCCACACATTAAAAGATTCTTCACTTTGGATTTAGTCGTGAGGGACCTGGACACATGTTGTGTCACGTAGTGTCTCCCATTTCTGCCTGATTCCTCACAAAGTGCTCAAAAAACCTGTCTTGACACCAAAAAGCGAATCCTCAAATACATGCATTGATGGATCTTTAATATCACAAGTAGATTCTATTAAATAAGTTGGTATTATTATTATTATTAACTCTAAACTTTCTTTATAGGTTTTTCTTTTAATGTCAGGAAACAACACACACCCAATTGTTGCTACCCATTCTGGATTATGCTGAAATGGTGTGTCATAATAATACTAAGTCAAATATTTTATGTACAATAGTTTATATACATGTAGATTTACTGTAGCAGTATATAAATCTTGCCCGGAAGACCAAAGCTACTTTTGGTTTATTCCAAACTAGCATTTTTCGTACATTGAAGGTCGAATACATTTTTTTTCTTCTTTTTTTTTTTAGGTTTTTATATCATTCTGTAGCTTCCCAGTAATGTTACTTATGTATTCAAATCTAAACATTCATATTTTGGCGTCCAAATGCTTATTTTGCCATGCCCTTCTAAAAACGTTCCCACGTGACCCGACGTAGGTTTCTGTACGATGACATTGTTTCAATACAGTAAAGTACAGTACCAAACAGTACAGTAACTTGGATGTAATGAGAAGCAGACAGGAAGCTAAGCAATGTACTGCTGTGGACTCCATGTTAATCAACAGCAGTTTAGGTTTACGCTATATTCAGAATATTTCCCTGCTTTACCTTGCTGTCAGACAGCCCTTCCCGACAGGGAACTGAAGCTGTTATATCGCTCTTTTCAAATCCACCAGACTCCATTGCCAAAAATTGCCAAAAATTTCACCTTGCAGAACACTGGAGCTGCTGGTCTTACTTACAGTACATTGCTTAGCTTCTGTGCCGTTACTTCCAAACTTAGCACAGCTAGTGCTAGCCTTCACATTATTCACAACCTTATAGATTAGCTTACTGTGGTAACCCTTGAACTGCTTTTTGCTAAGGCTTAGTGGCGTTTCCATTTGAAAAACACGGAAAAGAACGCAGATGGACTCTGCCTTCAAATCAAGTTGCTCTTACGCTTGTAATGTTTGCTTTTATAATTAGGAATGAATGTCATGGCAATCACTTTATTATTGTTTTACTTTTTGTCATGCTTTCTGTGCTGTGTCTTGTTTGTATGTAACAACAAAAAGTTGGTCAAATGGAATATGTTATCATGACCCTCTTGAAAATGAGGCAATGCATCAAGAGCTATTGGAAGAGTATAAAGAACTCCCAAATTATTGAAATACAGTATGCTCATAGATCATTGAACGTCACTGCCGGATCACAACCACAAATCCATCTGACGTTATTCTAGGTAAACAAGCAGCATACACCTGTGGTGCCCAAGATATTTCACTGACATTTGAAACGAAACAGCTAACCAGTGTGAAGTTTTAGTTCATCGTGCAGTGTGTTTGGAAAGTGGCTAGTTAGTGAGTTCAGTAGAAAGTAGTCTCGCACAACCAGACCTTCCTCCACAGAGCTGCGGAGGAGGGTCTGGCTAGTCCACACAGCATTCCGGGATTGGAGAAAAACGTGCTCTGGTTGATTGGCATTTCTTTAAACCAATCACAATAGTCTGGGGCGGCACTATGCACAGGACAGAGCAACAGTGCTGCTGCAAAATAGCCTAAGGAAGGAACTTGTTTTGGCGGAACATCTGTACGTCCAAAAGTTGTTTTAGTCGTGCAACTGAAAACTCTCAGTCAATCAGATAGTCTAGCTAGCTGTCTGGATTTACCCTTCAGAGATCTGAGGAGTTAACCATAGTCCTTATAAATCCACCGGGAGGATAGAATGCCAACACAAAGAAAGCGGAAGGTGACGGACATCCAGCCGAAAAGAGTGACAGAAGATGCAGTATAATGGCAACGTCTCTGCAGGAGAACCAGAAAGATTGTTACATTTTCTTGCCAATTGGAATGACAGAGAAGCTACAGTTCAGCCAACCTGCTGTGCCTCTGGTCGTACACAGTAACTGATGATGACTGCAGCGATAAGTTACAGGAGGAGAGACATTACAGTGAAAAAAGAAACTGCTGGACACACACTGAGTCCCACAATAGGGGACACTTAGCAGTCTATGTTTTTATACATCAGCGTGTGTGTGTGTGTGTTTGTGTGCGTGCGTGCGTGTGTGTGCGTGCGTGCGTGTGTGTGTGAGATAGAGAGTTCTCTTCACGACAGGCCCCATGTACCCAGGGGACCTACGGGTGCCACTCCTTCCAGAGACATGGTGTTCTCTGTTGTCAAGGTTGATTAGTTGCAGGATGAATCCAATTTCCTCTCCTCTCCTCTCCTCTCCAGCTCTCCCACACTTGTCCTCTCCTGCCTGTTAATCGACTCGCCTATCTCCACTCTCTTTCCCTCCATTACTCTCCTGGCTCTGTTCAACGCAGACAGGCTGAGACAAACAATAAGCTCTGAAGATAAAGTTCGCGCTAGGCATGGAAGTCATTATCATTGCCATTGCGAAATTGAAGTACTGCATCCACATTTTTAAATACACTGAATCAGGAAACCATATTCTATATCTGAGGCTTGCTGCTCTTCCAGTATAGTTGATGTATAAAAACACACACTCGCACAGGCTACTGAGTGTCCCCTCCTGTGGGACTCAGTGTGTGTCCAGCAGTTTCTTTTTTCACTGTAACGTCTCTCCTCCTGTAACTTACCGCTGCAGTCATCATCAGTTACTGTGTACGACCAGAGGCACAGCAGGTTGGCTCCTCTCACTGCCTGCTTGTAATGTCGTTGTCTCACTTGAGTTTGTTTATAATTTCCGCTTGTCTTTAATTTAATTTAGCATGGCAGAAAATTGAACAATCTTTCTGGTTTTAATGGGTTGTGTATTCTGAGGATAGAAGCCATAGCGATGTCCAACTTCACCTGACTCTGCTTGAAGGAAGAAAGTCTGCGTGTCGTAGCAAAAGCCAAATTCAACCTAAGATTTTTTGAATGAATTCAGAAATACATGACATCTGAAGCTGATAAAACCTTTAGTCTGTAAGCTCTCGTGGTCCTGGAGAAAAAACATTATTGTACTTCCTAAATATGGTTTCCTTTACTGAAAAAAAAAAAAAAAAAAACATTTTTGTTTTTGCTTGTTTACTAAACAAAGGCTTCGCACCTCCCTGCACATTTATAATTCAGAAAAATGTTGAGGATGGATAAATCCAGCTCAACAATATGAGGAGATATTGTTGTCCAAGGGAAGAAAACATATTTTGGCCAGACAGCCTTTACAGTAAGAGCTTCCCAGTTTATGAAGATCCTTCCACTGAATATATCCAGCAACAGATTTGCTGGCTGAAACAACTAACTAACTGCTGCTGTCATTTTATAAGCTTTAGCTAGCTAATTTAAGCTGCGGGAAGCAGAATTTAAAACAACGCCAGAATTTGAAGTACAGTGAGACCTTCTCTTCCTGCAGCTCTGCCGCTCCCCTCTCTGTCCAGCCCCTCCTATCAGACAGCCACGGACATGCACAGGCTTTATACAGTAACCTTTACGAGTACTTATCATTTATTTAATTCAGATGCTGTTACATAGCGGCAATTATATGAGAATTAGCAGAAGGCTAAACTAGAAGGTTGGTCTGCCGCGCTTCCTCTCTCACCGCCTAAACATGTCCTCGTCTGGTCCTCGTTCAGATGGCAGCAGTACTTTGGCTACGGTAAACGGAATTTTCCCCCGAAGGGACGTGCACACCCATCTGCATTTGCAGAGCAGCCATTAGGAACGCTCCCTCTCTCTGAAATGACCTGTGATTGGCCAAAGACTCCAAGTTTGGCTGTTGTTGGTTCCCCAAATTGAAATCGAAACTACTGCTATCGCTAGTGACATCCAGGATCTGTTTATGATTTTACGTGTTGTTTGCTTTATTGTTATTTGAATGGCTTATTTAACATATGGCCAAGGGACAACGGTTGAAAATGAGCTATTTTTTATTATTTGCTAACCCATAAAAATAAAATGACTAGAATGTTGATGGAAGACAGCAATAGTGACTGTAGTAACTGTTTTTGGGATCGGCTTCAAATGCACATCACTGCAGCAGTGTGTGCTAGTGTGTGTTTATGTCTTTGACTGGTTTGAGTAAGGATTAAAAAGAGATTACAGGTAGATGGGGAAGATTTGCAGGATCAGACCGGTATGTACTACACACACAGTCTCTGAAATATAGAAAATGTCATGATTGTCAGTAACTATGTCATGAAACAGCAATATTAGCGAATAAAGCTGTAATATCAGCCTCGTTCTGACAACCTGGTTCAATACTGTCTGCTCACACCTCGTACCAAACAGCAGCATCTGAGTGGTGAAGCAAAGGTCAGCTCACACAATAATTGACCATGAAGAACATAGTATTTTCTTAAACTCAGTCACATCTCTGTTTGGTTGTATTTCTACCAGAAACTTAACAGCACTAAATTACCTTGTTGAAAGCTGAATGGCTCGCCTATCGCCGAAGGATTCAACCTACATCCAGTTCATGAAAGCTTCAACGATACACTGCTCTTTACGCCTGTTGCTGCATGCGTGAGGAATTAACAATCACTGTATTCACTACAAAGTCATCATGAAAGCCAACCAAAAGGACAAAAGAGCTCCCCGCTACAGACACTCAAACCACGTCAACAGAAAAATCAAGAGAAAAACACCACGTCTGCTGCTCACGCTGTTTGATTGGCAGGTCACCATCATCGCCCTAGGAGTCAAGGGAATGCAACAGAGAAACTGAATTACTTTTTGTTGCTTCAGTAGGAAGGACTCATGAACTCTCTAATCAGCCTCACGGAGGAGGGCATCAAAGTGACTGAAAAGGAAGACTACTGCCTTCAAGGACGCTGTTGAATGGAACAACAGGCTTTTGACACTCTGTACTGTAGCTGTTGAGATTAGCAAAGAATTGAAATTTGACAAAAATGCACAGCCATCCACTGCATGGATACCTGTGTAGGTACTGTCGTAAAGTAAATGTTAACAGGATGTTACAGCATAAAGCAAAAAGCAAAACATGTGCTGCTCTCTTGTCCCAAGCCTTTCTCCTTTTTGCCCCCCGTTACCTCCTCCGCTGTCCTCCTCATCGATGCTGTTCTTGATGCTGTCGTACTCCTCGTCGATGTTCTGGTTTCCTCGGATCTGACTGAGCACGCGGCGGGCCTTCTGGGTCAGCCCATGCTGGATTAACCAGCGAGGGCTCTCCGGCAGGAACAGGAATCCCACAAACTGGAGCACGGCGGGAAGCACCGACAGACCCAACATGTACCTGGACAGGCAGGGAAGGAGGGGATGCATGGAGTGAGTAATCTAATTACGATTACAGAAGCTACATATTTTATTTTTTTTGGCTAATGGCAACTTTGGAAAGCTTTGCATGCCATGCACATTTCAATTACTTTGACATTAGTTACAAAAATAGGTTGCTATAAGGTTGTCCATATATTCAGTTTGTTGAGTAATTTGCCTGTAAGCATCAGGTGGTTGAGTTCATTTCTGTGAAATAAAACACTGGGGGAAATGTCAAGGCTTTATGCAGATTCTCCGGCTTAAAATAACTTAAGCATTTACATTTAGCAAACAATAAGAGGGTACACTACAAGAGGGGAATGAGGGGAAAACTGTGATAACAATAAAATGTTTGAGAGCTTTATCTCTCCAGACATAGAAGAAGTGGAAAAGCAGCAAGTTGCTCCAAAGAGTGGGGAATAAAATCCATATATTTTTACCGGAGTAAACACTCAGACATATAAGGCTTTTCTTCTGCTGCGCAGGCAAAGACGTCAGTTACACAACATTCATACTCTAAACTCAATAAGTGTCTCCAAAAAGCCATTATCATGTATGAATCACCGCAATCTAGGGGCTTCTAAAGGATCTCTGCTATCGCCATCAGAACCGTAGTTGAGGCAAATCCTTCCAAAAAGGACGATTGTTATCTAAAGTAGCACGCAGTTGAACATTCACACACCCTGGAGGCTTCAAATCTGCATTCAGTGTGACAGCAGGAAAAGATGCAAACAGAAGCAAAAAAAAAAAGGTAAAGAGTAAAGATGGTAACAGATAAAAGATAAAGGACAGAGAAAGAGGTATACTGTATCTTTCAAACATACAAATGGCTGCTCCCAGCAAAGGCTAGGGGCGGACTTGTGTATACGTGTTGACATTTAGAATGAGGGTTTGGGCAGCCAACCTGACTTTTTCTGGCATTTGATGTGATAATAACCCAAAGAAAAGACAGTAAAATCATATTTGACTATATGACCATCACACAGGGATGTGGCAATCCTTTGAAAAGTACCGAACGTGTACTTATGCAGACATACAAGATGCCATTTTATGTTATTAATGCTTTCATTTGTCTAAAACTTTACACATCTTCTGCATGTGTGAGGTGCGTGTCTCTGTGTCTGACCTCCACCCATCGCGCTGCAGGTAGCTGAAGGCGCCGTCGATGAGGCTGGCGGTGAACTGTCCAGCGGTGATGAAGAGGGTGTTAACCGTCACCAGCTGACCCCTGAGGTGGGGCGGAGAGGCCTCAGCAATGTACACTGGCACCGTCATAGAGGCAATACCTACACAGTGGGGGAGAGAGAGGGAGAGGCAACGGTTAGCAGGAGGTTCAGATGTCGCCTAAACTCAAAGATAATGCAGACTTACTGTATATGAAAAGGACTTATTTGTATGGCATAAATGAAAAATGAAGGCAGGTTTATAAGCTAAACCGTGACAAAAGCCTTATATTAACATTAACATTATCTAAAACACAAAAGAAGGCAGTTTTCTTCAGCTAAATGCTTTAAATAATAATACCTTTATTTATCCCTCACACACAGGACCCATAGACACGCATAAGTTGCGGTCAGAGTATGTTTTTATTTTTTGGGGCATTTTTAGGCCTTTATTTATAGAAGACAGCTGACGATATGAAAGGGGAGAGAGAGGGGGAACGACATGCAGCATAGGGCCGCAGGTCGGAGTCGAACCCACGGCCGCTGCGTTGAAGAGTAAACCTCTACACATGGGCGCATGCTCTACCAGGTGAGCTACCCGACGCCCAGTTGTGGTCAGAGTGATGGGGCTGCCACAGAGTTGGCGCAGTGCGGTGGCTTGCTCAACTGTCACTTCTCCAGCTAAGACCCCATACCGTGCCGGATTTCAACCAGCCACCCTCCGGTCCCCAAGCCAAATCCCTAAACATTGAGCTACTGATTAGAAAGTAACAACATTTTAAATTTTTAAAAACTCACAAAACCAAAGTGTTTTAAAAGTGAGTGGGTTTAACATCATTATTACACTTGTTTCAACAATCTCTATTATCTGTAATGAATTACTTATTCAAAATAACTCTGCCCTTTGACCCTGAAATCAACAACAGCAACAATGATTTTCTTGTGGACAAGAGGTGAATATATATATATATATATATATATATATATATATATATATATATATATATATATATATATATATATATATATATATATCACGATATAGCATGTTTTCTGGTAATATGAAATAACCACATGGTAAAGCCTATTTTTGTATACTATTTTTGTATATATATATTTTTTGTATACTTTGTCATACTTGAAATGTAAAATGAAATGAAATGTACTGAGTATTTTTAAGAACTTTAGTGCAAAATGAACAGTTTGAAGTGAAACTATAGAGAAAAAATATTCCAGCTATGTACTGACTATGTTGATGTGCATGCACACAAATAGTGTGATGTGGAAAAAAAACAACACAATCCTGAAATGACAACTCTCAAAAAAAAAAAAAAAAAGATTATATTTTATGTTATTTTCAGATTTTCAGTGAGGCATGTGAATTAGTATGTTTGTTTATTTCAATTTAGACGACGTAATTGTACACAACAATATCTCGATTTATGATTTCATCACGATACGGTGAAAGACGATAAATGATCATATTGAGTTATTGAGTTATCGCCCAGTTCTTATAGTCCATCTCAGTACTGGGCGCGCACACACACACACACACACACGCACACACACAACAGAAGAACAGAACAAACAGTGTGTGTTTGTATTTCTGACAAGGTGCCATGAGACCGCAGCTTTCTGCAGCTGGCTCCCGATAAGCTCTATTAATAGTCTCCCAATGCTTTCTATACACCCCCCTCCTAATCACCTTTCTCCCCCCCCACCAACACCACCACCCTGCCCTCGACGCCAGCCATGAATACGTGGCTACCTGTTGCCATGGCAACCACTTGCTGGGAAACCAGTCTCCGAGCGGGCACCACACTGTGGCAGCTCTGGGGACCCAGAGCAAGGAGGATTTTCTTGTTTTTTGTTAGCTTTTTTTTTTTTTTTTGTTACAGAAGAGTGTGAAAGGAAATCACCATCATCAGCATTTCAAAGCACAAAGTTACGTTTCTTGAAGGAGTACACAACATCAGAACATTTACTAAAAAAAAATACATACTCTCTCTTCCCACATTGTACTACAAAACAAGATAACAGTATTGGTTGAAAGCCCTGTGGTCAAGTCTCTGCCTGGCCTACTGTTCAGTGTCGAGTGATCAGAGGAGAGGCACTTGTAGACTCCGCCAAGGCTGTACAGCTCTCCAGCCTGCTGTTAACACCCAGAGATAGTAGTCTCTTTTGCTTCATATTGATTTATTGAACTTTGAATGAAACATTCCCTAAGGATTTGGAGTCTAGTCTTTATCTTAGTTATTGCTCAAAATAAAAAATAAAAATAAAGGAATATCATCTGAGGGCGGAAATCCGAGATCCAGATTACCACCGAAATCTAATTAACTGCTCTTGGGCATGATGCCTCTCTGCTCAGGCCAATTTGATGGAAATCCATTCATAAGCTTTTGCGAGATGGTGCTGGAAGACAGACACAAGAAAAAAGAAACCTAACCCCTATGCTACAGGTTAAAGTAGAGGAAGGACCTTTAAAACAACTCATTTTAGTAGTAATTGCAGTGTACTAGTTTTGTCATGTACATGTACACAGCGCAGAAGCCTCATGACATGGGTCACAATACCCCCCCTTGCCCAAATCCAACCACCTGTTATCACATAACTGGAATACCATACTTAGGTCACCTGTACCATCTCCTTGGCGATTAAGCACACACACAGAAAGGATATATACAGTGCATACAGATTTTAACACACTTAACACCAACAAGTCTTCTGCTGTAATGCCTCTATCTGTATTCACCTCATACAGCCGGACCTCTTCATCCTCCTTCTTGCTTGTTTTCCTCCATGTTCCCCTGTTTTAATTATCTCAGCCATATGTATCACCAGCTTGTCTTCGTCTAAGCCACGCCTGCTGCCGCACACGGCCCATATGCCTATGAGTGAGATACTACAGCTGATGTTGATGTATTTACTGAGTAATGGATCATTTCCATTTCACATCTTGCTGCAGGTGGTGAATGGGAAAATCATTATGTTAGAGCCCATTAAAGGTAATACCATTACAGGCCAATAAAAAGGTCAAATACTGTACACATTTGCTTATTAGCCAATAGCTTATTGACAGTCGGAAATTAAGTGTTTATGCAGAATGTATTCATTTTTAAGCTGCTAATTCTATAATTTCACATATATGTTATGTCTTGTCTGTATTTCTTTTGATGTTGCACAAAGGAAAATTCCTGTAAATGTGAAAGTATATCCCTATACAGTTAGTTAGTAAAATAGCTTATTCAGGGGCCTCATGTCTGTGTTTACTTTTCGAGAGAAGCATTATTAAATCATTTTTGGAAAACAACGTTTTTTTGGAAAACTTTAGGCGGCTTGTGCTGGTTGCCCCGATATTGTTTAGCTGAGTCACATTTCCCAAATTCCTACAACAGAGGTGCCAAGTGCAAAGTTTGCAATCCGTTAGCTACAATAGCTAATTCAGGGGGCTACTTTCTGTGGCTACTTTCAGTGGAACTCAAAGGGAAGTGTTTAAGGGGATTTATGTGCTTTTATTTTGGTTTCGGAGGCTGGCACTGCTTGTTGCAATATACAGTGTTTTGCTGGATTTCCTGCTTTGCCACAACTGAAGGGGCTAGTGCAAAGTTTGCATGACCCATAGTTGGAGCGACCACAATGATGAGATGATGGTGTCTAATGCTGATGATTGTGACGAATCTAAAAAGGTAAAACGTAGGCTAACACTTTCAATGTACAATTTCATTTTCATGAGAAAGACCTGCTACATATTGAGAGCTTAGAAATAAGAACAAAATTCAACTTGAGTCGCTCTTGTCCTACATCAGTATTGCATAGAGGACATATCTGGAGTCAAGTGACATTATTTTGATATAAGCGAAGCCATCTCAAGTATTCATATTCCTCTGAAGTTCCCCACTGGAACTGAAACTGCACTGAAAACAAGCTAAATGACCTTAACCAAAGGCCAGTTTTTTTCACTTGCTTGGATTTGAATCCCTTACAAAACACATTCGCAATGTGTTCTCTTTCTAGTTAATGAGCTCTCCTTTCAGCAACAGGGGACAGCTCCCAGCACTCCGTTATCCAAACACACACACTCACACACACACACACACACACACACACACTCCCTCACACACACACCCTCATAAAGTCATTGTTTGGTCGGGCTCAGCCTCAAAGCAGTACAGCAAAGTTAAACAAAGAATCCGTCTGGTCTTGTGAAGGCAGCCTCTAGGCATGGAGTACAAATCTCGGGACTGACTCGCTTGATCAGAGTAAGAGGGAGATACTTCATTAGACCTTCCATCACTGTGATGTAGTAAAGACGCAGGCAGGACATTTTCTGGTACTAAGTAGCTGGTGCTGGGTGATGGAGGAAGCTAATTAGTGGCTAATGGAGCATCCTCGAAAATGTGGCGTGAGCAAAAGAAAAAAAAAAACTCCCCCAAATAAAGTGGTGGGAGTGCTGATCGAATTTAGTGGTAAAAGCTGGTTGTGCCCTTTCCTAATTAAATTCAGTAAAGTGTGCCTAATAGCACATTGGATTTTGACAATTGTTATGTAAAAACTAATTATCCCATACTATACCATGTGGCAGTTTTTATGATTTAACTTCAAATCGGTCATGAAATTCTATGACTTCAAGTTGTTATAAAATGCACAAATGTCAAGCCGAAACCAATTCATTTCTTTAACACTTGACATTTTAGTGATGTGATTTCCACCTTACAGAACAACAGTATGCGCATGAACAAACTCCTCAATAAGTCTACACTTAGCTTCCACCTAGTTACGACGATTTCATTATATAAACCCACCAATTAATTATCAAACCTCCAGGTAATAATTAAATGTTATCACAATGTAATTAACCTCGCTGCAACATTTGAAACTGCTGGATCATTTAGCAAGAAAACTTAGACACACACTATTATACACACACTGTGATGGTGTGTGCTTTTGTGTGTCTGTGTGTAACAGAATGGATTATGACTAACTAAGGCTGAAGGCATCAGAGCAGATTTCTTTTAAGAAAAACATTTCATGGCTCTTTTTTAACCTTTTATATCGAACCGTCGCCACACAGAGAGCACAGAAAGAATCCATTGGTAGCTGTGATAGTTTGTCTACTCATCTGTCCATGGAAATGGAGTAAAACGCTCTACAGAAAAGCAAAAATGCAGTAAAGCTTGCTCATCAACCTGCTGCTTTTCTTATCTTTCGAGTTTATTTTTCAACAGTAAGATGTCATACCCTGTACATGTCTTGGCTGCAACTGTTAAAAATGTAACGGGAACCTAATCAAAAATGTTTATTTGTGTTATGGGTTGTGTAAAGAAAATTACCACTGGCTGATATCTCATGATAGGATTCTTTAAACTCAAATATCAATATTGGCCAGGCTTACTAAAAGTCGCTATATCAACATCAAAGTTGATAATATGTCACTGTTGTGTCCACAGTTTGTTTTTGCTGCCCCAAAGTTGCCCCTAAAAAAGATTTAAGGTTTAAAGATAACATTTTCATTGTCACTGTGGGTCTGACTTCTCCGGAAATTCAAAAACAGACTGTCATGGCGGCTTGATCAGAATACCATCTCATATTGTACTAAAATAGTTCACCGAAACGTGTTTCTGAAAACATTTTGAGCGAGAAATAGGCCGTGCAGTTGCTGAATCTGTCTTCATTTCAGATCAACAAAGGTCAGTTTAAAAGATTTTCGTCCGATTTTGAGAGACTCTAGTCACGCTCATTCCGCTTCCCGTTTCCGGGTTAGCACTCTACCAATCAGATCGGTCATTTGAGTCTGACTGCCGGCAGTGCTCGCCACGCATGGATGTATTAAGAGAACTGGATACGGTGTTCGGCGGGATGCCCCGTACATTCCAATGAGAGTGCTCAAAAGTGCATAAAGCAAACATGGAGCTCGGATCTTCCGCATTGTTGGCCCATGACGTCTCGATGGACACGCGCACTAGCAACAATTTGTTTGTGTTGTCTTAGCAAACGGTAGCAACATGCTCGTTCATGAGCTTATCTCTCGTGTCTCGTACAAGTGGCGAACTCATGAACTCGCCGTTTTCATTGTCTAAAATATTCACTAACGTTAAACATTGTGTTTTCGTTGTTCCCGATCATTTACATGCTTAGCTAAATAAACGATAGATGTATTTAGCTAGACAACCAAGGAGATTTAATAATGATGTCGTGCTACTAATAACTAGCGCTAGCAGTAAGCCTGCAGTTTTGTGAACAAAGCTCATCCATGGCTTCAGCTCTCATCCACGTTACAAGCTTTACAGCATACGGCCCTCGGATGTATCATAAGAGAGAACCAAGGCGATGTAATCACTATGTCTGTAGTAACGTTATGTAGGCATATAGCTAGCTATGTAGCTATAGATCTTAATACAGCCATGCTAGCTACCCCTGATGTTAGCAACTAGCTAGCTAGCCGATAGCCCGCCAGTTTGGGAAATGCTAATGACGTTACATCCACGTAGCTAACAGGCTTTACAGCATACATACATCCCTCGGATGTATCATAACTTCATAAGATAATACCATGGACGTATTAATAGAACACATGGTGAATTACAACCATTAGCTATATCCATTATTACAGCTAGCTACATGACCTCGGGAGAACAGTCATGTGAGCGGGCGGGCGCAGTCCGTCGTGTCTGCTCACGTCCATTATGCGCGTTCATCATGCCTAATTTAATAATTCTGGATTCGCTACTAGTGAATGTTAAAAATGTTAAAAACGTGACGTTTTAAACAAGGACCCTTTAATTGTTCGGGCTGGTAAGTTGATATACCCTGAAACAAATGATCTGCTGAAATATAGTAGAGATGTTCCGTATCGGCTCCGATACTGTCTAAAACGCTGGTATCGGTATCGGGAAGTACTGGAGTTTATACACCGATCCGATACCACGTAATAAAGCCCTAAAGAAAATCTACGTTAAAGTAGTTTATTTATGTTCTTTTCCCGTTATAACTGACTGTCAAACTAGATAATAAAAGAAAGTTCTGGGGCGTTCATTGTTTGTGTTTGTTCATGTTTCACAAAGAGTTTAACCTGAGCCAGGCCGTACAACAAAGATAGAAATCATATCACATCCATACAGGGATAGCAGTATACAGTTGTTAAACCATAATAAAATATATGACACACTGGTATCGGACCATCTCTAAAATATAGACGTTTCTTTCGCCATGCAAAGTCTATGTGAAAAGTCTTTCTGGGCCATGGGGTGCAGTACCACTGTTATCCGCTAAGCCCATAGTGGCTTTTAGACATGGTGCTCTTCCTGGGGGCTTGCCGCCGCGTCGATTATACATGTCAAATCGGCCAAAATGAAGGACGACGGCCCCTCGGACGGACGACGGCACGGAACACACCGAACCGACTCGAGTCACTGACCTCACCAGACTGTCAAACAGACGATTATCGGCTCTGTGTGTCCACACCTTTACTTTCAGGGGGTTGACAATGATTCATCAAAAACTTGACAACTTCAAACAGTCTGGTTCAATCCCATCTGCTTGCTCAGGCTATAGCAACAGCTTGTATCACACAACAGACCCTGTTCTCAGGCAAAGGTCAGATCAACAACAAGGTCCGGTTATGGGTAGAAATACAGGGAGGCAAGGCTTGGTAAAAGTTGAGTGTGCAGGTGACGGGCTCCGCCAGAATAATTGCATGCAATGAAAATGTTGCCTTATTAGCGTCTCCAGTAGCTAATTGTGGTGCCAGAATGTGTTAATTATCTATCAGGGCCAGCTTGTTCAAGCTTGTGTAATGAAGATGATTGTATGGGAAAAGATTGCGATGGCACAAGGGGAGGGGATACTTATAATGAAACAGCCACTTATAATGTAGCCTAACAGCTGAAATGACCCGTGCGATTGGTCTTCCCACATACTATCTATCGGAGCTTGAAAATGAAGTGTGAAGCTGCTGCATTTTCTGCATTTTTCTTTCCCTTACCTTTCATTGTTGGAATTTATAAACAATCAAAAACACTCAACTGGCACTACTGCCACAATTGTTTAGTGTTAACATTACAGTACATGCATATTATAAATTCAAACTGTTGATGGGCACCCATCGCCATAAAAACTAATGGTTGATAACTGTCCATTTACTGTGTTGTGAATCTGTTACATTCCAATCTCTAAGCACTCTGAACAAATCCTATCTCGTCTGTTTTAATTAGTATCATAAATTTGTAACATAAATTGTTACAATGTTTTCCTTTCTGAAGATTCATCTGCACTGAGCAGAGCGCTTACTACTCTCAAAGGAGGCAGCGGACGAGTGCCATCAACGTAGCGCTCAGACTGGAAAGCCAGTTTTAACAGCCCTTTCCACAGAGGATGTGACTCATGAGTAAGAACAGCCACTATAAATAATTTGGGGTACATTGAATTCTGATCAAAAGGCGAGTTGCATGTAAAAGCATGCAGAGAGAGGGATGATTCAAAAGAGGAGAAAGCCGAGCTCATGCAGGGAAGGAAGAAGCAAGGAGGGAGGGAGCCAATCAGATAAATGCAACTCTGACATCAGTGACCTTATTGACACCAAAAATCTCTCTCTTTGAGGCCTGTGGCCTTAAGGTGCACTTAAGTGGATTCTGACCTCTGAACTCTGACAGGGAAATGTTAAAATCAATCAAGTCTGCCAACCATTAGCATTGTAAGTGCTGCCAGTGGGGTCAGATACATTGACTTGTTTCCAATTAAGAGCAACTTTGTCTTTACATCAGTGACAGTGTTGATGTATAGGCTAATGTAGTGTGACAGGACTTTAAAATGACATAACACTAATCCAGTGTGTTTTACTTGCTTTCACAACACGCAACAGTTTATTGGGTTAAAATGGAATTTAGGCAGTTTAAGAAAAACTGGGGAAATGCTCAAACAAGCATCTGGTTATGACACACTGATGGGACAGAGAGCATGTTGAACACATGTCTTACCAAGCCCCACTCCGACGATGAGCCTCCCCGCCAGGAGAACCTCTTTGCCAGGGGCGGTGCTCAGCACGATCCCACCGACGGAGAAGAAGAAGCTGGCCAGCAGTATGCACACTCTGCGCCCGAAGAGCCCGTTGAGGAAGCCGCCCAGCAGGGCAGACAGGGCGGCTGCGGCCACAGTACTTGAAATGAGCAGCTCTTGCCACAGAGCGCTCAGGTCCAGCTCCCTCTTCAGCAGGAGCATCGCTCCGGAGATCACCCCGGTGTCGTAGCCGAACAAGAAGCCCCCCAGGGCGGAGAACGCGGCCAGGACGTAGACGAAGCCGGGCGTGACATCCTGCTGGAACTGCTTGCGGGCAGCCCTCTCCAGGTCCCCGGTGGAAGTGGGGGGTGCTGCTGGCGCACCTGCGGTGGAGGTCGCGGCGGAGGCGCCCTGGCTGCTGAGGCTGGCGCTGGACGGAGCCTTGATCAGACTCCGCTCTCCTCCGTCGCTCACTTTCTTCCACCGCTCGCCCATCAGGTTGTTCATACTACGGAGATTGTAGTCATGGTCGACCTGTTTGCGCGACATATGGAAAATACAACACAGGAAAGGGCTGCTTAGTTGTTTTTGATGCCTCAAGAAAAGAAAAGAAAAACACACTTAACTAATTTTCCCACCCCACCCCCCTCAGTTTGGAGTTACGGCCGCGTTGGTTATCCACAACTAGGCCTACTCCCAAATATAACGCTGGCTGCTGGATAAAGTTGTTCTCCGGGGTTGTGTTTATCAGTGCGTCACGTCCATGTGGTCCTGGTGGGAGAGTTGAAGAAGAGTGGAGAGGAAAGGTAAGATAGGAGGCGTGTAGTGGAGCAGTTCGTCACTACTAGCGTCGGCATGACGCAAATAAATATTGTTTTGGAAGCATGATGCTGGAGTTGAACATTTACGGCGAGGTTTTAGTCTGCTACAATTCAATTAAATCATTGAAATGTTATAGGCCTACTGAAAATAGAAAACAATACAATATAGGCTCCACTAAAATCCCTATTGAAATATAAATATAGAGCATTTAAATGTGCATGTATGCAGTTTACAGTTTATCATGATGCATGGCTTTATGAAAACTGTGACATTTAATGTTGTGGTACAAGCAAAATCTAAGTTCTAACAAAGTATTGTGTAAAACGTAACCTATGCCATAACGACGTAACATATGCTACCTACGTATAGATACAGATTCATGCAACCTCTATATTAAACTACAGTAGGCTATGTCTGTTAAATATACAGTAGAACTGACTGATGATGGAAAAAAACACATTTCAAATAGGCTTTCTATCACCATATTTCACCTGTTACTGTAGGCTGCTTCTGGCATAATAGAAAAACGGCTGCCCCCTGCAGGTCTGACTCTAGTATTACAGGTCCATGATGACAGTCAGGGGACGTCTCACACACTGACGGACATACTGGAGGCTTCTTGGGCAATAACATCTCTGTACAGCTGATAACCTTGTCTAAACAAACATACGCATTAATGAAAGAACTGGGTAGCCGTGGTATATTTCAGTGCTTTTTAAGCAGGAAATTATAGTGTTGCCACCTTGTCTTCAAATATCAAACATTTCAGCCATGACGATCACTGCTGGAATAAATGTGACACAATACTTTTTTTTTTAAATTACTTTCATTATCAATCAATCTGCAGATTATCTTTTTGATTAATCAATTATTAATTGTTAGTTCAATTAATAGTTCAGCCATTGTTTAGTTTGTGCTTTGCTGGCACAATGGCCAGAACTAAATGATTGTTGAGTGACTAAATGTGAGAGTTAGTTAGTGAGTCACAATGATCTGAATTTGAAATCAAAACTACCTTATCAGACTAAACAGCATTACTGAATATACCATATTGATGGCTTGTTTGATCAAACTAATGATCCACAACTTAAATATATTCAGTTTACTATCACATAAAACAAAGAAAAGCAGCAAATCCTCACAATTAAGGAGCTGTAACAAGGCAATGACCGTCATTCTTGCTTGAAAAAATGTCTTAAACGATTGATTATCAAATTAGCTACCCTCATCTGAACCCAAGCTAAAGCCTAACTGTCCTTTTGAAGCTAAAAGCTGAACAACATGTCTCCATGAACTAATGAAAACCCTAGTCTCTCATTATCAGAACTCCCTCCTTCACACACTCGACCATTATCATTGCCTACCTTCTCCAGTATACTGACCAGGTTTATAACACAGAAAAAGTAATCTGAGAAAAAATGCAGCCTGGAGAAAAGACATGGTTGTAAATGCATTTATGTGTGGAGGGCACCAATATGTGGACAGTGGTGTCACACAAAATGGAGAATGACTACAGCCTCATAATGGCTCATGATTGAGCCTATTAGACAAGGAGGGCAATAATGGGACCAGTTTCCTGCACACATGACGTTGTACATGGTTTCATGGTAAAAACCTATAATGTCTCTTTTAGGGAAATGAACCTTGTGACGCCAGCTGAGTAACAGGGCCCAAGGGTGGTGATGTGCGTCAGTCATTCTGTCGATCCGTCTAACACTTGACAACTACTGGCCAGATTCTGTAAAATAAGGTACCTATATGGATCACAGCTAAGATTTTGGCAACCTTATATTTCCACTAGCGCCAATAGCCTCAATACATTTACACACAGTCATATACAGGGGAGGGAATATTGAAAATGCATGCTCAGATTCCCATTACATTTACTAAACACTTTGTGCTCCTAATGGGGAGGATGAAAAAAAAAACTAAACTCTTTCCTCTTTAATTGGGTCACTTGATATCTAATTTCCCTCAAAATCTTTCATTACTAGAAAATCTGCGGAGCACATTTTTTTCCTAGGAGGAAAACATACAGTGTAAACTGTGGCCTATTGCATACTAGGGAAAGCACACACAGGTGCCGCTCTCCTTTAACCTCACACACCTGGCCATGAAGCAACATGAGACACCACTGGCTTTCTGTGTCCGTGTCAAACAAAGCCATGAAGCCACCAGCTAAAAGAACCTGATCGTTTGTCAGATTGCCAAGCCTACAACTGAGTCATTTATTACCAAGTTTTCATAATCACTACGCCTAATCTTCAAAACACAGCCATGAACATTGCTGCACTAAACACATACCAAGTCTGTCAGGCTAGCTGAAGTAAAACATTACAGGGAAACTACGGGCTTAAGAAAACCCAATCCTCTGTCTTTGTGTACACCAGCCGCAAAAAGAAGAAACTGGAGGAGAAACTATGTGTAAGGACCGGTCTGCAACCTGTGGAGGGGATACTTTTGTAATAACAGTTCCCATTGAGGTAACAGAGCAGTATCTGACAGCAGGCATTTTTGACATATAATAATATTGTACTGTAGTAGTAATAATAGCACAGGTGTAATTAAAAACTTTCTCCTACAGGCTACAAGTCAAAATGTCTGTCTGCTTTGGAATGATGTTAAAGCTTCAACACTCAATATCAACAACTTTTATACTTTATCAGCATGAATCAAATGGTTAACGTTACATGTGACATGAACACAGTGATGAACCCACTAATAATTATGACCAAAATCCAGTTCTACACAGAGCTTTTTAGCTCCTTTTAGCTCATTGTTTAACTTTTCTAGCTAGTACAGTTCAGTCTCACTGTCTGATACACCTTCGGTATCCTAACAGTTACCTGTCCACCACCACCAAACAGACACAGTTAGCAACTAGCTAGCTAGCTGGTGAACAAGGTCGAACAGCCACCAGCTAAAAGACAATTTTCTAGCTAGTTCAATTATGCTGCGTTCCAGACAACTCGGAACCTATGCTCGGTGTCATATAATGTGCCCATGTAAATGTCAGTTCGTTGATTTATGCCATGGGGCCTGAGGCTGAAAACATTTTCAAGTCTTTCACCTTCGAGACGGAGGGGGATGAGAAGAAGATTGACGCTGTGTTGGGAAAATACGACGCATACTTCTACCCTAAACGCAATGTGATTCACGAGCGCGCCTGTTTTCATCAGAGATTGCAGCGGCCCGGTGAGAAAGCTGAAATGTTTATCAGAGCCCTGTATGAGTTATCAGAACACTGTGACTTCGGTGTAAACAAAGACGAACACATCCGTGACCGCGTTGTGGTGGGCATTTGCGACAAAGAACTGTCACGTAAATTGCAGCTAATGGCTGATCTTACACTTGCCCAAACCATTACAACTGTTCGCCAGTCCGAGGGAGGTTGCACTCCAAGTTCACCTGCAGGGTGAGTCACACGCAGTGGTGCAGGAAATCCACGGGAGAGGATTAGGCAGAGGAAAGCCCAAGTGGAAACCTAAAAAGAGAGAAAATGATCAAGGAGACTCGAAATGTGGAAAATGTGAAAAATGTGGAAAATTGAAACACAGAGATCCCAGAAAGGTGCCCAGCCATGAACTCTACATGCAACAAGTGTAAGAAGGTGGGTCACTGGGAAAAGAAATGTTACAGTAAATCAGTCAGAGAAGTGACAGAAACTGTTTCACAGACACCATACTTCCTGGGTGCAGTCACCAATGAAAACAGAAGTGATGAACAATGGACAATACAGTTTACAATTGGAACAACGCCGGTCAAATTCAAAATTGACACGGATGCAGATGTAAACATTATGGGAGAAGAGACATTCAAGAAATTAGTTCCCAACAATAAATTGGAGTCATCTAATGTCGCACTGTGCAGCCAAGGTGGTCAGTTGGACTGTTTAGGAAAGTTTCAAGCCAGCACAGAATATAAAGGAAAGCCATACTCTTTTCCAGTATATGTCATCAGTGGCCGAAACGCAAACAATCTGCTAAGCAGAGTCACAGCAATGATGATGGGGCTTGTGAAACGTGTCGAAGAAGTCCACAAAGCATTCGGTGAGCATGGAACACTCAAAACCGAGCCTGTTAAAATCCTGTTAAGAGATAATGCCGAGCCATACACAGTGCACACTGCCCGTCGCGTTCCGTTGCCTCTACTGCAAAAAGTAAAAGAGGAATTAAAACGCATGGAGAAAAATGAGGTGATTGACTGTGACTGAGCCCACTGACTGGTGTGCGCCTATGGTGCCAGTTCCAAGGAAAAATGGGAAGGTGCGCATCTGTGTTGATTTGAAGAGGTTAAACGAGGCTGTAAGGAGAGAGAGGTACGTCCTTCCAACTGCTGAGGAAATTACTGCTAAACTCAGTGGAGCAACCATGTTTTTTTTGTGAGACCTGACCCTGACAAAGTCGAGGCAATCCGCGAGCTCCCAACACCACAGAACGTGCAAGACCTAAAGCGTATTCTGGGCATGTTTAATTACTTAGGAAAATACATTCCCAACTTGTCTACAGTGGGTCAGCCACTTTATGACCTGTTGAAGTCCAAGTCAGTATGGACGTGGGACCATCCTCAGCAGGAGGCATTAAAGACATCCTGTCCACTTCTCCAGTCCTGAAGTTCTACGATGTGAACCGCCCTACTGCTGTCTCAGCCGACGCCAGCAGTTATGGCATAGGCGGAGTACTACTGTAGCTGCATGAAGGGGAATGGAAACCTGTGGCATACTGCTCACGTCGTCTGTCTGATGCCACCAGATATGCACAGATTGAGAAGGAGTGTTTGACGAGTGTCTGGGCCTCCGAGAGATTTGAAAAGTACCTGTGTGGCCTTGAGAGCTTCAAATTGGTCACCGACCACAAACCTCTGGTTCCACTCATGAATCAGAAAGACCTGGACAACGTGCCAATACGGTGCCAAAAGCTACTCATGAGACTTATGAGATTTATGGCCGAATATGCACCAGGGAAGACCTTAACAGTGGCCGACACACTCTCACGGAGTCCACTACAGTGCCTGGAAAAGGAGGCTGACACTCACTCTGACGTAGCGTGCTACATAGCAGCCGTTGTTGACGCCATGCCTGCAACTCCACGTAGGCTTGAGGCCATAAAAACAGCTACAGCAGCAGACTGTAACCTACAATTGGTGTTGCAGTACATAAAGTCAGGGTGGCCAGAGTACATAGGCCATGTTCCAGCAGCAATCAGGGAGTATTTTCCCATGAAAGCTGAATTATCTGAATGCAATGGGATCGTCATCAGAGGCAGCCATATGGTGATTTCCAGATGTGCTGAGGACAGACATCCTGAACAGAATACACGATGGACACCAGGGTTTGACAAAGTGTAGAGAGCGAGCCCATAGGTCTGTATGGTGGCCCAGCATCTCATCAGAAATCCATCAAAAAGTCCAGTCCTGTCAGGTGTGCCGTGAGATGAAACCCAGCCAGCAGAAAGAACCTCTCATCTCTACCCCCTTACCTGACCGGCCTTGGAAGAGACTTGCTATGGACCTGCGCGATCATGACAAACACACTTACCTTGTCGTGTCAGACTATTTTTCCCGGTTTCTGGAAATACTTCACCTGTACAATGACAACTTTCAAGGCATTAACGTTGTAGGGAAAGAAATAAAATGTTGCCAGCTAGCTGATGATACAGCCATTTTCTTAAAAGATGGAATTTCAGGTTAAAAAAAGTTATTGATTGTCTTAATGTGTTCTCTAAAATTTCTGGATTAGCGTTAAATATTAAAATATGTACCCTTTTTCCACTCAAAGAAAGCAATATACATACAACAGAATTTGAGGGTATTCCTGTTAAAGAGGAAGTAACATACTTAGGAATTAATATATGTAAAAATCAGACAGACAGGATGAATTCCAATTCTCATACCTCTCATTCCAAAAGTCCAAAATATATTTGATAGATGGCTCATGAGAGATTTATCACTCAAAGGTCGGGTACTTTTATCCAAAACTGAAGGATTATCTAGATTAGTTTATCCCGCCAAAGTCTTAGATGTTCCAAAACATTTTATTAAGAAAATAGATTCTACACTATTCAATTTCATATGGAAAAATAAGCCTCACTACTTAAATAAAAATACTTACCATACTATACATACAATCAAGGAGGTTTGAATGTTCTTGATTTCCATACATCTAATATAATTTTTAAGGTGAACTGGATTAAACATTATATAATAAATAAAGATAAAATGTGGTATTTTATTCCAAACTTTATTTTTCAAAAAGTTGAATTTTTACTAAAGTGCAATTTTGATATTGATAAAATCCCTATTCAGCTATCTAACTTTCATAGGCAAGCTCTTTTCATGTTTCATGTCTTTCATAAACACAATTTCTCACCCCACAAACATGTGATATGGAATAATAAAGATGTAAAGTATAAGAACAAGTCAATATTTTTATCCCAATTGGGTCCAAAACAACATTTTATTGATTTCCCAGCTGATTAATGACAATGGTCACTTACTTACATATTCAGAATTCTTAATGAAGTTTAATATTCCAATAATTGCACGAGAATATAGCATAGTGTTTGATACTATACCCACGGGTAAGATAAGACTGCCGCAGAGTAGTAATGTGTCAAATGATCAGTCGACATTTAGAACGGATGTTTTATTAAATGGCATTGACATAAAGGATAAAAAGTGCAATAATAGATATTTTAGACATTTGACACATTGCCCCACAGTTGCTCGATGCAAAACTTATTGAAATAACCACTTTGGGAATATCAATTGGAATTTGATTTGGACCTATTATAATAAATATGTTGTTAGTAATAAAGTTAAGGGAGTATTTTTCAAAATTGTCCATTGCATCTGCCCAACAAATCAAATTTTAAAGAAATATAAAGCTTAACTTTCTGAATCCTGCACATTTTGTGGGGTTTTCACAGAGACGTAGCACATTTTATTTTGTGAATGTTTTTATGTCTGATTGATGTGGAGGATGTATGTTATGAATTGTGTGGCTCTAAGATAAAATTACAAAGTAGAGACATTATTTTTTTACTGTGAAGGACATGATTTGGATAAATGCCATATTTTCATTTTGAATCTTTTAATTTTATTTGGGAAATTTTATATCCATAAATGCAAATGGTCTGAAAGAAAACCGAATGTTCACCAATTTAAAAATGACATGAAATTATATTTTGAAACATTAAAAGGACTGACATATAAGAAAGCCATCTGGACTCTGAACATTTACAATGCCTTTCAACCTCTCTTGATGTAAATTTCATGCGCCCCTTTTCCATGTTTGTTTGTATGTATGCATTTAATGTTTTCAATGTTTGTATGTTTCTGTACTGGAATAATAAAGTTTTTTGAAATTGTGACCCCTAGCGGCAGAAAGTTACATATTGTACGTTTAAAGCTCTTCTGCCTCCTAGTAACGTTAACGTAGCTTTAAGACATCAAAAATATAATATATTTTGCAATGTGCTAAACTAAAAAAAAATACATTTCTCTGCCAACGCTCTGACTTAACGCTAGCTAGCTTAAAATCAAGGCAAATTATGCTGAAAATTAAAGAGGTCGCCAGCATTGACCAATGAGAATTATCGCCCAACTCTGCAGTTTAACAAACTTGTATGGGCTCTTATAGGTAACGTTGTTTTTGTTTTATGGGACATTTGTTTCATGGGGCATTTACTGCAACGTTACAGCTTAGTTTCACTGCTCTCATTAACCATGTGTCCAGCAGCCACATGCAGCTGTTTGCTCTGATAAACCCACTGTGCTACCTGTCCAGTTAGCAGCTAGTTAGCTGGTGAAGAAAGTCAAACAGCTAGAAGCTAAAACACACTGCATTCAAAACCTTCATTAGTAAAAGTATATATTATCATAAAAATGTACTTCAAGTACAAAAGTAGTGATTGTGCAGTATAATGTTTCCTGATTACTGCTGGATTAATGTGTACGTTGCATTTTACTGCGGTAGATTTTAGGGGTGTGCAAAAAAATCGATTCACATTCGAATCGCGATTCAAGCTCTACCGATTCATATTTTTTTAATATAAAAACAAAAAATATATTGTATGTCTACTGCAATCACATGGGGAAAGTAACTACATTTACATACTGTGAATTGTTTTTTTTTTAATCGAGAATCGTATTTCTTTCCGATTTTGACTCGAATCCTGAGCCTAAAAATCGATATTGAATCGAATCGTGACATTTTCTGAATCGTGGACCCCTGGTAGATTTTCAAGGTTGAGCTCATTTTAACTCCCTTATTTAATGTTGGGTAGTTTAATCTACAGCAATGCATCATATTCTGTAGGATCATCGAATCGTTTGTAGGGTCGCCGTCCTTTGAGAACCACAAAACTTTTTATTGTGTCAGAAAACAGCCCTGTTTTCAGCTTTAGATACAATATTTACCTCTGAAATATAGTGGAGTAGAACTATTGAGTAGTACAAGTTGAAAACACCCAAGTAAAGTACAACTATCCTGAATTTGTACTTGTACAGTACTTGAGTAAATTTACTTAGTTATATTCCTCCACTGATAATGCTATTTCTGAGTTTATTAATGGGCTCTTGCTTCATCGAAATATACCCAATAATTTATTTTGACAGACCAAACATATTTCCCATGTCTATGATGTGGTGTTTTAATCCTTAATATAGCGTGTGTTACTCTTATTGACTCTTTATTTCTTTTATGTTGAGAGTAGCAATTGTATTTAGCTACTTAATACACTACTTACATTTGAATTTAGTTTGACCTTCAACCAATCCCAAGTTACAGCAGTTATAGTTTAGTAATAGTTCACTGTTCACAATATATATATATATATATATATATATATATATATATATATTATATCACATACCGTCATCATTTATGATATTATTATACTATATTATGTTAATATGTTGTGATTTCAGATTTTTGCGTCATATTCTATTACAGTGATATTACATCTCTATATTTAATACAGACAAACACTAAGTGCCATCATTTAATCATGTCATCAGTCTGGTAACAGACTTTCACTGCTGTCACTTTAACCATACTGTACCACTGTCACTGAATCGTGTCCATATGTTCTTATATTTTTCAATTTTTTTTTCTATTCTATAGATTTATTTTAATATACCTTGTATTATTTATTCTTTTACTTTTCTCTATGTATCTGTACTACTACAGTCTTTGTGCTGCTGTAACAATCAAATTTCCCCTCTTGGGATCAATACAGGTTTATCTTATCTTATTTTAGTTACATTTTAGTTACATGCAGTGAAAGTACTCCTTAGTACAAATAATATCTACACACATTAAGAATTGAATTGGCTCAAAAAATCTCAATTGACGGGTGGTGGGTTAGGGTGGCCACTTAATCTGTTTACCGCCTCAGTGATTTAGGGTTAGGTAGCTGCAAGTCTTCAAATGTCATGGGGTACTCTCCCTCAGCTTTCAAACTGAAAAACAACTACATCCTGGTTCATGCACATAATCATTTTCTGCAATCTATTAACTGGCAAGGTCTGGTTCACCAGCGTTTGCTAAAGGCAGCATCTCTTTGTTCATATTACAGGAATGAATATTTCACCTATTATGTGTGAGGTAATGACATGGATTTTCTTCATTTTTGGCAGGAAACAAGAGGTTTAAAGGATTACAGTAAAAGAACAGGCTTAAGTTTCAAACTCTCTTTAGCAGTTCATGTTGAGTCTTCTGCAATGTGTTTGTGCATCCATCCTCACCTCTCTCTTTCACACTCACAATTTCCCACGGGAGTAAATATCAGAGGGATTTTTGCATCTGTAAATGCAATATGACGAGCAGGATATGCTTGGAATTCATTCATCTTTCAGCATTTTGTGATCATTTCCGTATGTATGCTGAAAGTAATGTTTAATCTGAGTTATTTTTTATCTATCTATTTTATCTCTAGTTTCCCCGTACAGGGTGGGTGGTTAAGGGTGTGTGCATATGGACACTGCATATATAAACCATTTGATGGACTGTTTGTGCAGTTCCTCCTGGTTTCACAGAGAGAGCATCAGGCAGCATGACCTCGCAGCGATGGATGCTGGCATTCTGCTTTTCACTGGCCTCAGGTACCATGCAAATGTTTATTTAATCATTGGAATACAAATTGGTTCTTCTAATCAGAAAAAAACGGCGGGGGACAAGAATATTTCAAAATCAAAATGCTACAATATGTCCAAAAAGAGACCACAGCTACTACTGAATTTTAGCAGCATTAACAGCAAAATGATTAAGATGCAATATTTTAAAATTTGCCATATTGTATCAAATTATTTCATAGTTGTTTCCACTAGTTTTTCTTTTTTTTTCTTTTTTTTTTTTTTTTTTTTAACCAGTCGGGAGTTGGAAAAAATAATGTGCATCAGTGTAACATGAAGTGGTGAAATAAAAAAAGGACATTTTACTTAAAACCTGTACTTACGTACACATTTTGGGTACTTGTACGTATTTCAATTTCATGCTGCTGCCGTACAATTCAAAAACAAAAAATGTTCTTTTTACTCTACATTTACAGTATATGACAGCTTCAGTTAATAGTTGCTTTACAAATTAAGAGTTTACACAAAACTTACGATGATCGTATAAAATATGATGCGCTGTTGTAGATTAAACCACTTAGTAGCACTCAATAGTCCAATAATATAATTATGAAATTATTTTTACACTGACAGGAGCATTTATTTTTCTCAATGATGAGTACTTTCACTTTTGATACTAAAGTAGAGTCAGCTAATAATACTTTTACTTAAGTGACATTTTCAATACAGGAGTTTAACTTGTAATGGAGCATTTAATATTGTGCAATTGCTACTTTTACTTTTTTAAAGAATCTGAATACTTTCACCACTGATGTGTATTATCTGTGCATTATGTATGTTGGAGCCATAATAAGTCTATTGGTATCTAATCATTTAATTGTAAAAACAAACAAGATGATTTGTATTTACTTTATTTTTCTATTTCATTAGCTTTCATTTCTAAATTGTTAGATTCAATTTTGGACTTTAAATCTGGAGAAATAACTTAAAATAATGACTAGAATACGGCCACCTCCGCTCCTCCTCCTAATTAGGTCACCTTCGCAGGTATAATGAGGGGCTGGGTGACAGCTTGGTGAGTTCTTTTGTTTGAGTAAGAGAGGTGGACAGAAAAACAGTTTAGTGACCATAGCGTACACAGTGTGATCATTTTTTGTTTTTTTGTTTTGACGTAATAAAGCTTGCATTATTTGAACCAAACGTAAGGATCTCCGCGAGTGCTTATTTACCATACGAGTCACAATCCTCCTCATAAAAGCAACTAAGGATATAAGATAAGTATATAAGTATAAGTAAGCGACTTTGAGTCCATGAAAAGCGCTATACAAATTCAATTTATTATTATTATTATTATTATTAAGATGAGTGAAGCAGTCGCCACAACAACGTATCTACTGTATATATGCTTTTATCAAATACTGTGTGTGGTATAACAATAACATTCCTGCTATATAGGTGTTTCTGGCATTATTAATTATTCATAATTTTATATTATAAGTCATGTTTAATTCCACTTTGACACTGTATTTCTCTCCTAGTTTTAAGCCCAGGGGAATCGGTCACAACAACAGAAACTCAGAAATGTGAGTATACATCAATCAATCAATCTTGATCAGTTAATTATACGGACACAGATACATTTTTAATTATTGTGTTATATGTATGGGTTGTATATTTCTGAAAGTCATTCTGTTGTATCACATTTTAATTTCACTGAAATTGTTTTATTGTGTCTTTTGTCAAATATTTTTTATTTTATTTGGTTTATTTTATCCAATAGTATTTTATTCTATTTCTTACTATTTATTCGATGCTTTTTGGAGCTAGGCACAAGCTAATTACACTGCATGTTGTACTGTAACATGATATGTGATGTATAGACTTGAAATAATAGTTAATCATGTGGCATATTAATCTTAAAGTGGTACTCTCAAAACTCTTATAATGCACTTCAATGTACAAAAAGTGAATTTGCTTTGTTTTTCATGATTGGAGGAATAATACAAAAATAATTCAAAGCTATTAGATTTCATTATTGAGTTCTGAATTGGTGGGACACAGGCACCCTAGAGGGCACTTTGTCACGTTTTCTACACTGGAAGGGCATGTATGTGGCTTGTGTATGTGAATGTATTAATGTTTTATGTTAGTCTGACACCATCCTTGGATAGTTTAGTAGGGCTGGGCAATATATCCATATTATATTGATATCGTGATATGAAAGTAGATATTATATTATAGATTTTGGATATCGTAATATCCTAATATGACATAAGTGTTGTCTTTTCCTTGTTCCAAAGGCTGCATCACAGTAAAGTGATGTAATTTTCTGAACTTACCAGACTGTTCTAGCTGTTCCATTATTTCCCTTGAACCACTTAGTCATTGTATCCACATTATGGATGATTTATCAAAAATCTCATTGTGTAAATATTTTGTGAAAGCACCTATTGCCAACTCTACAATATGGTCGCAATATCGATATTGATGTATTTGGTCAAAAATATTCAGCTCCAGCTCTATAGTGTAGTATACGGTATACTATCTTATATATCAAGGTACTATAAATGTTTGTTGGAAGAGATTGTAAGCAAAGGCTCATCGTGGAAAGCATGACATATAAAGGTATAGGTATAAAGGTCCTGTTAAAATAAAATTAACCTCTGCTCTAGAGGGCACTTTATCACGTTTTCTTTACTGGAAGGGCACTTCATGTAAAAAACAGGCTCCAATTATTCCAAGAAAAAGACATAGGCTACTTTATTAACTGTGCAGGGGGCATTTTTTTTCACTCTGTTGTTACAGTTGTATTGCTTCGTTATTGAATTCAGTCATGTCTTGAGCCATTGTCTAGTATTAATCAGTACATTGTGATTAGACACTTGCAGGACATTTGGCAGCGGGGTCGTCCAGACTTTCAACAGTTCAAGTTACTATGTTCGCTCCAACTGCCCATTCACCCTAACCCGTTTCACCCACAACCGGGTGGAATGTGATATCACCACACGGCGTGGTGACAACGGGCTGCTGGTCCGAGTTGAGATCATAATCAACAAAGTCAGGACTGTTGTGCAGAATGGGAGCATCCTGGTGGAGAAGAAAAGGTGATGCAGCTTCATTACAAGAACACTGCAGCCACACAGAAAACCAAATGATGAATCAGTTTGATCTAGTTTGATACACTCAAAATGTATAATCAAAAAAAAAAAAAATCACATTATTCACTTCACTTCACGCTTGTTTTTATTCTGCTCAAGGACACAGACAAATTTTATAATCAAACCACAAATTATTTGCTATATCACATTACATATCCATGATCGGAAAGGAGCTGGATAAAGACTAAATCAGCCACACTTAGAGTAAAAGTATGAGAATGCTGCAGGTAAGTGTTTTGCCAAAAGGCACAACTCATTCACTTAGATGACATTTATACTATATAGCCATGTCGTTTTTATGCATTCTAAATATTATTATTGTTAATTGATTATTGGCTTTGACTCTGGGCCACTGCATTATTAATAGTTTGCCTCTCATAGTTAAGTTAAATGAAAACATAAAGAGTGTTGCGGCAATTCTGCAAGGTGACTAAGTGGACATTGTAATACTTAATATGTAACTAGTTTTATCCTGTTTTTGTTTATTTTTAAATCAAAAAGAAGTGAGTAAGTAAAAAAAAGGCCGACGGTGGTCTTAACTTTGTTAGACAATCCACTGTGATAACGTTGTCTGCATCTATCTGTAGGCCCTACTGATTGTTTGTTTGTTTGTTGACAGTGTTTCCCTTCCATACGACCACACCTACCAGCATATCTTTCACTACGGCATCTACACTAAACTGAAGAGCTCGCTGCTCCCTCTGTCTGTCACCTGGCACAATGTACCGGGAGGAATAGACTCTTTGCGGGTGAGTTGACAACTTACAGTAGACACACACAAGAGCATAAACACAGGCACACAGATGCATGAACACATCATCCATAGGCCTATCCCATATCCATATAATATATAATATATAATAATAATTAGTAATTGGTACTGCAGAGCACTACCTCCACCCACTGAAGCCTTTTTTCTTTTTTATACTTGTTGTTAAGGTGGAGCTAGAGCAGAAGCTGAGCACTGACATGACTGGACTGTGTGGAAAACACAACGTCCCAGGTATGATGGTTAAATTACTAGAATTGATAGCAAGATTGTATTATAGCAATAGTAACATTAGCAGAAATACTTTGAGTAGTAGCAGCAAATATTGTGTTGGTGGTAGCAGCAATAGTACAAATAGTGGTTATACTAGTCAATAAATGAGTTTTCTGTGGAATTGGTAAGCTTTTGTTTAGTTGTTTGTGATGTTAAATTTAAAAAAGAGAGAACATTTCAAAAGTAAAGTGAAACAATAAGTGTAAAATGAATGCTAAATGTGAGTTTTTCTACTGTAGCTGATTATACGAATGCACACATTATGTTTATGCAAACTTTTGACATTTGCTTGCGTACAGTTTGCTCTAAGAATGTACAATTCTCATGATATCAGGCAACAAGAACCAGTTGGTTAAGGAGAGCGTACTTCCTGAGGACACATGTCAAACCCGAGATCCTGTGTCCGCTGTGAATGAAGTAAGTTAACTATTGCAACAACTGAGTGTTACTATTTCAAACACAACCGAGTGAATGTTGGTACTGCTCCTCTGTATGTACTTTCTTTGGATTTTTTTCACTCATTGATCTCATTGGAAAGGAAAATACAGGGTATGAACATAATGCCAAAATATTGTGTCATAAGTGTCATACTGCAACTTATTTTTTTTGTAAATTTACGTTTTTGGGAGGCAGTCTATTCAGCTGTGTTTAAACATGAAATTGTTTAGTTTGAACACTCCAACACCATACAATATAAGTCCTAGTTCCAGATGTTCAGTTGGTTTCTCTGATGATTGTTGCAGGTATGCCAGGACTTTGTTTCCAAAATCATTGAATGTCTGCCAAACATAGCGCTTGCTGGGCCATATATCCAACTCTGTCAAGAGAACTTTTACGGCTATGAAATGAGCAAATACACCGGCTGCTCTTTCTTCAGTGAAGTTATCCAACAGTGTGGAAACAACAGCTATGCCAGGAAGACATGGAGAAGTGTAACCAAATGTGGTAGGTGCTCTTTCAAACTAGATTTTAAAGATCTTCAAATTGTTTGGCTCAAATGTCATGTTTGGACACTTGATGAGCATGTTTCTGTGGGTTAATGCAGCGGAGCCAAGTTGTTCAGGAGACCTGGTTTATGTAGAACAGGGTGCGGCCTTTGTTCCCAGCTGCTCAAATCCAAACCCTGGATTCTCCAACCAAGAACTCACCAGCTCCTGTGTCTGCCCAGAGGGTGAGCACTGCCTGACTTCATGATGTAGCTCTTCACATGTTGTTTCATTGCTTTTTTTTATTTGCCTGCGTGAGCCAAATAATAAAAGGTATATTCATTTGTGTTGTAGGCAAGGTGCTTAATGATCATGCAGATGGCTTCCACTGTGTGAGTGTGTCCAGCTGCCCCTGTGTCTTTGCTGGTAGGAGATACTCACCCGGAGATGTGCGCACATCCAAGTGTCAGTCATGGTAAGTCAGCGGAAAAACATATCGAATATCCATGAATTGCAAATTTCCATCTGGGATCAATATAATGATCCTATTTGAAGTTTTTGATTTACATTTTATCCTCATTTCTTTCCACAGTGTGTGTGACAGTGGGACATGGCAATGCTCTGAAAACAACTGCCCCCCCAGATGTCTCATTGAAGGGCAGTTTGTGACAACATTTGATGGCAAACAATATGCCCTCCCCGGTAAATGTACATATGTGGCTTCACAGGTGAATATTACTCCCACTACCCCACCATATAACATTAACCAATGTTGTCTTTTTTTTATGATACTCACTGTTTATTTTAAAAATGATTCTTTAAGGGTCTCAACTGGACGATAACAATCAAGTTTTCTGATGAGGCACCCTCTCTGGAAACAGTCACTCTTCTGCTTTCTCAGGTACAATCAGTTTTTGAGAGTTGAATTTAAAACAATTTGTTCTGTCAAACAAATGTCAAGCAACAGTTATGTACAGTCACTGAATATTAATGTCTTTCTTTTTTGGATTTGCAGGAAATGTATATGTTTTCAAACAACATGGTTAAAGTCGGAGAGCAGGCGATCACTGAACTTCATCAGTCTGGTAATAAAAAATACAAAATGGGGAGAATTGTTGTCCATTGCATCTATTGACTGGACCTTAATTTGAAATATGTTATATGTCTGGTAGCCTAGTAATCCGTCCATAATGGCTTTTTAACCCACTCACCCAATCACTTACCACTCTGTCGCCTGTCAGATCACGCTCTGGTTTTCTGGCAGTCCTCCATGTATGTCCAGGTCCACACATCCTTTGGTATGAAGATCCAAGTCCAGGTGTCTCCTGAAATCCAGCTGTACATCACCCCACCCAGAAACCACACAGAGGTGATCTCAGGTTAGGATCTCAGTCTACTAACAAACCAAAATATATTGACGTCGACATTCTTTGAGATTCACCAAAAAAAACTGTCTATATGCTCTGGCGTGGGTAATCATAGTCGGTCCGTCATTCAGGTCTTTGTGGAAACCACAACAGCGACACCACAGACGACTTCACCACCAGCAGCAGGATCATCGAGAACTCCGCTCAACCTTTTGCTCAGTCCTGGAGTGTGGGTGCTTGTCCGGTGAACATACCCAGCACCTGCATCAACACAGACAATGGTACCAATTAGTAATAAAATTGTTACTTTAAAATGTTGGAAATATGTGTTTAAATTCATACATAATGTTTTATTTGTCTAAAAGAAAATCAGACATGAAAGAATATATTACACTTTGGAATGCTAATTAGTTTGCACCTGCTTGCTTGTCTGAGATACTTTCAAAGCTTTAGTGCGTAACTTTTGATATTAACGAATCAATCACGTTACATTCAAGCCATTGCCAAATGAGTTGCTACAAAGCCAATTAAGACTATCAGCTCCACACAACTCTCTCTGTATTTCTCAGTATGGCTGTGTTCAGAAGATTGTGGCGTCCGGTGAGTTTCCTGCGCAGAAACTCGAGTTAAGATAATTACCTCTTCTGAAGAGTCCATGATATTTTGTTGATCCTCTGTGTCCTCCGTGGCTACTAGCAACTGCGTGGAGGAGGGGTTGGGGTGGTGCGCGATCACGTAAGGCTTGTGTCATATGGACACGCCAACAGTTTTGTTGTCATTGCTTAGAATTACTCATGGGGGAGACAGAAATGACGCACTATAGCTTTAACTACGAGGTTAAAACAAACATATTTCATGATCTCAATATGTATTTTTGCAGAAATATTTGCTGATGAAAAGTGCTCTGTATTGAACAACCCAACTGGAGTATTTGCTCCATGCCATGGTTATATCCCAATTGATCAGTACCACACGGTAAGAATTTGGCACTGAACTTAACCCTTAATAGGTTTTGGCATTTTTAGCAATTAACTGTCGTTGACATATCAATGTGCGACTTGTTAACAAAAAATGTATTGTTATTTTCAGGCTTGCATCCAAAGAACATGTAACTGTGGCAGCAGTCTGCTGCAGTGCTTGTGTGTTGCCCTGGGCAGCTATGCCAAAGCCTGTGCCAATCTGGGTGTTGTAATTGGTGACTGGAGGACAGCCACCAACTGCAGTGAGTTCAGCTTTGATAAATATACAATTTATTCTGTCTGCATCGTCCAACTTTATTGTTCACAGTCCATGTCCAATGTTGTGTTGCAGCTTTGAAATGTCAGAAGAACCAAGTATTCTCCTACAACATGCAAGCCTGCAACCACACATGCCGTTCCCTGTCTGGCCCTGACCCTCGCTGTTGGCTGGAAGACGCTCCTGTGGAGGGCTGTGGCTGTCCAGAGGGAACTCACCTGAACCAAGGAGACATCTGTTCCCCAAAGGCAGAGTGCGATTGTCACTACTACCGCGGTACAACGCCCCCAGGGTCTGTTGTTATCGACAGTCGACAGTGGTGAGCTGACCATCTAAGTACTTACAGATTACAGACACTTAAAATGCTTGAATACCATTTATCTTAACATTTTACATCTGTAGTTTACTTTTCCAGTGGCTGAGGCTATTACTCACTGTCTGCCCTAACCAAATCTTCCCAGTGCTGTTGTAGTATGCTCATTTGTGTAGTCAACCCCGGTGATGTACACATACTTGTTGTATATCTGTTATATATGTAACCAAATTCTGTGTCTATTGCAGTGTCTGTGAGAACGGAGAACTGAAATGTTCTCAGGATTGTGGTAAATATAAATACATTGTACTGATCCTTCGTTACATTTGCTCCATTGTTGGAAATTCACCCAGAATTATGTTAATAAGAAATCCCTTTAACTCTATAATAATGTTTTAATTTCATGACTGATTGCATCAGGGTGCAGAAATGGGAAGGTTTGTGTTCATTGCTCCAAGAATCCTGTTAACACAGCTCAGAAAACCTGTGACAGTCTCAGCAAACCAATGGTAGGTCAACAGATATATATATATATATATATATATATATATATATATATATATGTGTGTGTGATGTGTGTGTGTATGTGTGTGTGTGTGTGTGTGTACACTGCTTGCTTATTCTTGTATTGTTATAGAATATATTATTACTGAACATATTTTTGTGGTGATGTGATGCTTTTTCTCACAATTGAGAGCAACTACTTCTGAAATCTGTCATTTTTATTTTTACATAAACTTCCTGTCAGTGAATTGCATCCCTAACATATCCCCTTTTTCCAAAACAGGTTTCCTTAATTGTGATGGAGGGTAAAACATTTCCTTGAGTTAAAAGATTTTCTTTTGGTGTGATTTCCAGGGTGCCTGTGAGAGTGGCTGTTACTGCCCAAATGACCAGTACGAAGATCACCGTGGAAACTGTGTTTCTCTGCACAACTGCACCTGTGTGTACAGTGGCAAAGTATTCAGTGCAGGACAGCATGTCAAAACCAACTGTAAAACATGGTAACGCCTGCATTATTGCTGCTTTCCTATTTGTTAATTCAAAAAGTCTTTTTTTCCTTGAAAAGCTAATGAAGCCATGATGCAGAGGCTGACTGAACGGCTTACATCACTCTATCTTGCAGTGTCTGTGGTCAGGGTCAGTGGCACTGCAAAGACGAGCCGTGCCCTGGGAAATGTCAAGTTTACGGAAATGGACACTACCAGACCTTTGACTCCAAATGGTACCGCTTTGATGGACAATGTCAGTACACACTTGTAGAGGTGAGACCAAACATGAAAGTGGAAACAAAATCCACTGCTCACATGTTTCTTTGCTGAAGCCTTGGCCTCCAATGCATCACAGACACAGTAAAGGACACAGTATATCAACTAAATACTACAGGGCATTAAAAAAAATATATATAGGCTAAAGTTTACCATATCTTCAAGGGTATGTTTCTAACTGTGATCTTTTTACTGCAGGATGACTGTGGAACTAGAAATGGCACCTTCTCTGTCAGAGTGGAGAGTGTCCCCTGCTGTGATGAGGCGCTTACCTGCTCTCGCTCTGTCGTCCTCGACCTGCAGGTGGATGACTGTTTCTGGCATTCACATTTTTCTTCACTAAGACCCTGAGCTATTGTCCACATGTTTATCATCTATCTTACTATCATTATACTGTAATATCAATTCCTCTATCCATTCATTTTCATCTTCACACACTTTACGAGTCAAATAAGTTGTTACATACTCGGATCATTCAGTCATCATTAAAGAATAAATATATGCTGGATTTTATGGCAGATCAATAGAATCAGTTAAGTCTGGTAACTTCTTCCTTAATTAAAAAAATATTTTGTCATAATGAGTTGTACCTGTGCTGTCCTAAAAGGGCGAGGTCACCCTGACACTGAGTGACATGAAGGTGACCAGACGCTATCATGAAGGCTGGACTCTGCAGGACCATTCCCTTTACTCCACACACACTGTGGGACTCTACATCATAATCTCAGTGCCAAGCAGAGGGATAACTCTCATCTGGGACAAACACACCCGGTTCACCATAAAGCTGCGTGAAAACTGGAGGGTAAGTGTTTTTAAAATGTAGTGGTAAATGTATCACTTGTGATTACACACTTTGATCCTCAGTATAAAATAATATTAGAAACTACTCAACATAAGGTGAATTTTTAAATCTTAAATACACATTTTGGACAATTTAACATTTTAATGTCTTTTTGCTTGAAAATGTCCGACTTTGGCAGTATCAGAAAACATTATGTTTCAGCATTGACCATCGCCGATAGATCCATCTAAGTCAGCACTTCCTTTAATTTTAAGTGTAATTTCTGAACTTTTTAACCATCTCTCCTGCAGAACAGAGTGTGCGGCCTCTGTGGGAATTTTGACTCCAACGAGATGAATGACCTACAGATAAGTGGCTCAGCAGGTATATGGGTCTTCTCTTTGTTTTATGACGGACTTTTACTTTTGTCATGGTGGTCAAAATAACACAAGAATTTATTCTTTTAGTGGTGTCCAGTCCCCTGGCATTTGGCAACAGCTGGAAAGCCGCCACACCACCTTGCTCTGATGTGACCACTGAGATATTTCCATGTGAACGCAACTCTTACTGCTTAGCCTGGGCCCAGCGGCGCTGTATGATCATTACAGGAGACACATTCAATGATTGCCACTTAAAAGTATGCATTTTACATATTTATCATGCTACCAACACGTACAGTAATACCCTTTATAGAGAGCCATTAACGTCTATTCTGGGTGTTCTACAATGCCCAGGTGGAGCCAGATCGCTACTACCAAGCCTGTGTGCAGGAGTCCTGCTCCTGTGAGTTTGAAGGGAAGTTTCTGGGCTTCTGCACAGCTGTGGCAGCCTACGCAGAGGCCTGCAGCGACCAGAATGTGTGTGTAAAATGGAGGACACCTGATTTGTGCCGTAAGTTAAGACCCTTTTCCCCCCCTTACTAACATTAGTTTAAACTTAACTATTAAACATATTAAAGCCATATTTTCAGATGGGAGGGAGGTAACAGTAATGTGACATTTAATAACAATTTTAAACTTAAATCCTTAAAAAAGAAGTTAGCACTAGTCACTTGAGTCTTGATACTAAATTGTGACGTCACAAGGCAAAACTCACTTTTTTAGAGGGCTATGCTAAGAATGCTAAAGCTGCATCACCTCTCCGTTAACATTTCAATAACTTGACACATACAGTACATTACAGTCAGACAATTTGAAAGTAAATATCATAGTTTCTTTCTAACTAGTATTTCACATACTTTTTACATAATGTTTTATTAATATTAAAATATTTCTTTGTCATTATGCAGAGGACTGACACTGTGCAATACGCATAAATAAAGTAATCAATCAATATAGCCAACAATTCATATCATGAGAAATGTGTCAATTATTATTGGATGTTTGCAAAACATAATTTAACTTGGGATAATTTAAACCTTAGCGGTCTACTGTGACTTCTACAACGAGCAAGGCCAGTGTAGCTGGCACTATGAGGCCTGTGGTGAGATGCTAACCTGCGGCAAAGACAACTACATCAATCACAAGTTGGAAGGTAAGCAGACTTTTTTCAGTTGTATTCAAATATAAGAACATAACTTAATTCTCAGTCATCAGTTGAATTTAATGAAAATGAAAAGTGAAAATAATGTCCTAATGTAACTTAGTTAGTGTCCAATTTCTGGCAGTATTGCACACAAACCTGGAATTTAAATGAAATCCTCACAATTTAGATATCTATTGAGTGTTTTTTTCTAGGCAGTGTTTAGTAATCCATTTGCAACCATAAAGAACACATTTTGTTTATTCTTGAAAGGTTGCTACCCCAGATGTTCAAGGGAAGTGCCATACTATGATGAAAATACTGGTGAATGCACTAAATTGAGGAACTGCACCTGTTATTTTAATGACACTGTCATTCAGCCTGGGGCAGCGGTGATGATACAGTCTATAAAGTGGTAAGTTAGGCCATTCATAATGTATATACAGTATGTCTAAATGTGTAAATTTTTTTTGTAACCAATATAAAAAAATATAATTTTAGAAAATTACCGGTACATTGACAACTAGATATTTCTGACTCTCTTATGTTATCCTTGTCAGCCGCTGTGAAAATGGAACAATAAACTGTCGTAAGTATGAATTATACCTCTACATTTACTATTGCATGCATCTATTGTCAGGCAGTAATACAAAAATATAAAATGGGTTTTGTGGCAGTTAGCTTTTAAATGTTTTAGATTACAGTATATTATGGGTCTGCACAGAACCTGTTTTAAAAACACCACACCTCAATTCCACCTTTACTCCAACAGCACCTCCACCCACCACTACACCTGCCACCACTTCTACGTCTACCACTCCCACCACAACTGCTTCAACTACCACTGAAACGGCCGTGTTTTCCACCATCACTACACCAGCAACTACAGCTGAAACATGGTTAACAACGCCCCCCACCACCTCTACACCAATGACGGCCATTACCAATGTCTCAACTACTACTGAAAAATGGTCAACTGTGCTTTCCACCTCCTCTGTACCAGCAACTACAACTGCTTCAACTACCACTGAAACGACCGTGTTTTCCACCATCACTACACCAACAACTACAGCTGAAACATGGTTAACAACGCCCCCCACCACCTCTACACCAATGAAAACGATCACCAATGTCTCAACTACTACTGAAAAATGGTCAACTGGGCTTTCCACTACCTCTACACCAACAACTACCTCAACTACCACTGTACCCTCAGTAACCCCTACAGAAGTGACAAACACAACAGTAACCACTACTAGCTCGAGCACCACATCATCTACGACCAGAATGAGCACCACTATTTCAATGACAACTGCTGCCTCAACAGAATCACAGCCCACAGAGACAGTTATACCAACGGATACCAGCATATTTCAAGCAACAACAAAACAGCCAACAGCAACAACACTTCAATCAACAACCACCTTTGAAACCAATGCTACATCTGCTGAAACCTCAGGTCCGACTGAAGTAACTGAAACACTGACCTCTCCCACTACCTTCCCAGAAACAGCACAGTCTCATTCAGTGACATCTACATATACCATGGGTCCACCAACAACATATACCCCCGAGATGTCAACAATAGAAGAATTTACAAATGGGACTACTACCACTGAACTGACAACCTCTGAAGAATCAGGCACAACAATGACGACAGAAAAAACATTGCACACTTCCACTCCACCAGTGTGTAAGTGTACAGACCTGAAGAGGAGAGAACAGTGGAATTGCGGTGAGACGTGGACAGAGGACTGCTTTCATAAAAACTGTACAGATGGGAAGATAGAGTTGACTTCGGTGGTTTGTCCAGAGTCTACAATCCCAAACTGCCCCAGAGACCAGGTCACAAGAGTCTCAGATGGATGCTGTGAAACATGGAAGTGTGACTGTAAGTGTTGTCTCTGCCACTGCTCTTGTCGGCCCTCATTTATCCCTCCGTTATCTTTTTTATGTTTAATATTTGCCTCTACATATCTACTGAATATCTGAGTGTTTATTGTCTGTGGTTAGGCAGGGTATTTTACTCTAGAGTTCAAAGTGCTGCAAGATCATCAAGTAATCTTGCCCAATTCTCTTAAACCAATCCTTATTGGTTTTATAACGCCACCCTTTGTGGGGCTGTACTTTATGACATTGGTGCTTTGAACAAAATGCTAACATCAGCACGCTGATGCTAACATGCTGACAGTTGAGGCCGATGGGAATGTTTCGCAGGTATTGGGTAATGATTTATTGGACAAATGTAAAATTTGATCAGATGATGGTACTAGAGATAAAGTAAGGGATCACCAAGGTCATTACAATTAATCCTTTGGGATACATGAATGTACAGTATATACTAAATTCAATGGCAATCCATCCAATAGTTGTTAAGATATTTTAGTCCTCACGAAAGTGGTGAATTTACCGACCTACCAAAGGCCATCCCTAGAGCCATGCTGCTGATGTGGCTAATCCTTTTTTTTAATAGATTTCTCGTTTTCTGTCCATACCTACTAAAATCACCTCTTACCCTCCCTAGGTCGCTGTGAGCTATATGGAGATCCCCACTACATCTCTTTCCAAGGTGTAACCTTTAATTTCCTGGACGATTGCACCTACATCCTGGTGGAGGAGCAGTCCCCACGTCATAATCTGACCATTGCTGTGGACAACTTCTATTGTGTGCAGGGCCTCCAAGGCTCCTGTGCTAAAGGCATCATCCTGAAATATCAGAACAACATAGCTACACTCAGTATCCTTCCCGATATGTTTGAAGTACAGGTAGGATACAATACAACTGTATTTATTTATAGTATGTTATGTCACCATGCCTCCTTAAACAATGTATTTGCTATTTGGCTACAAAGATGCTGATAATCATTTTCTTTTTTAAAGAATGATTTTTTTTTACTTAAGCTCTACTATTTAAGAATATTATACTCTATTGAAATAATGAGCAAGTTGGTTTGCTATTGATCTAATCTGCCCTAGGCCACTCTGAACAACGTAACCATTGAGCCGCCATATGAGGAGCATGGGTTGAGGTTTGAGACCACGGGGTACATAGTGTCAATCTACATCCCAGAAGTCCGCTCTTATGTCTCCCTCAGTCCGTTTTATACCCTGGTGGTCAGTCTGGCTATGGAGCACTTCCTCAACAACACCCAGGGACAATGTGGTGGGTAATGGATTAAAAGGGATGGTCCATGTGTGTGGTGAAGTGCATATTGTATATCCATTTTAACAGTAGGTGTTTGTGTGTAGAGTGGATTTTCAGTTAATGCAAAAACCCCTTAAAATCTCACAGACTATTGGGAATTTTAATAGCTTAATCTTGTCTGTAATTTTTTCAACAGTAGCCGACATGCTGCTTAATGAGCTTATAGGCTAAAAAAGCCAAACATTATGTTTAGCTTAAAGCTGTGTTAAACACTTTCTGACTACTAGAGGGCAGAAAGAAACATGAATCCCAAAGAAACTTGTTGTCTGTGACCCAATTTGCTTCCTCACATTTTACTCCTACTTTTTTTCACCAGCCACTTTCTGTTTGTTTTTTTAGATATTCCCTGCTTGTTTGAGGGCTGTTTGCTGAAATGACTACATACAGTTTATATAGTCTACATGTGGGCCAGAGAAACATAAACATGTGCTAAATGTGGCTAAAAGCTGTATATAGAGTGTTTATGTCAATTCAAATGTATTTGTGTATGTTAGACATCAGATTGCAGCTCTCCATCTTCTCTCCAGGTGTATGTGGTGGTGGATCATGTATCCGTAAAGGAGGGCAGATCGAGGAAGACAGCTGCTGTGATAAGACGGCCTATGACTGGGTGTACGCTGACCCGCTGAAGCCAGCATGTGCTTCTTCACCAAGGGACATACCTTGTCTTGTACCCACTATCATACCCACTCCCACCCCCTGCCCTGCAAGCCCACTATGCGAGCTGCTAGACCACCCGTAAGCTACACACACCTCTTTAGTGAAGTGATGGTAGAATTGAGAATTAGTGTGTTTACTCACACTGTATATCATGAAGGAGAGGCACAGATCTTCTCCTTTACTTAACAGCTACTTATATGACTAATGCAGACACATAGTAGCAACCACCCAGAGTCACCCCATACACCCAAGCTACAGCTTAACAACCTCCAAGCAACCACTTAGTAGTGGCCTAGCAACCACCTAGTACCACCCTAGAAAACATATGCTAGTGTTCTATATTGTTTCTTGTATTTTCAATGGTGTTCAACCTTGGCTGTATGTCTCTCTGTGTATGTTTTGAGTTGTTGTATGTTGTATATTGGTATATTCTTTAACTATTGACTCACAATCTATCCTATTCTGTTTCCTCAGAGTCTTTTCAAATTGCAGCAGGTACATGAATCTGAACTCCAAAAAGAAGAACTGTGAGTTTGATTCATGCAGAAATGGTCCTTGCTCTTCACTAGAACAAGCTGCTGATGAATGCAAGAAGGCTGGTTTCTGTATTGACTGGAGAGGACTGACTGATGGAGGCTGTAGTACGTACAGTATCTTTTAATGTTTTTGCACACATTTGTGTTTTATGGACCTGTAATGATGTTTTGATTAAAAATGTCAATGATAACTTGTTCTTGTTCATGTTTCAGATGTGACATGTCCAAAAGGATTGGCTTACAGAGAATGTCATAACAAGCTGGATGACTTCTGCGATGGAGGGTTTGCAAAGTTTACTTTTACTAAATACCACCTCGTTGGGACATTTCTCACTTTATTAAATCCCAAATGTTCTCCTGTCAAGAGTTCCACCATTTCTATTTGTCTTCTGTTTTGGCTCTACAGGAGACAATATTCAGGAGCTTCCCTCGAGAAAAACGAGGCAGGCTGTTTTTGTCCCAGGGGCCTCTTCAGGGCAGGAAATCACTCTGACATCTGTGTGTCTGACTGTGGCTGTGAGTAACATGGCCTATAAGGCTGACACTCACACCTAGTAGAGGTGTGAGTCTTCTCTGATCTCCCGATTCGATTACGATTATCATGTCAGCGATTTGATTTGATTCGATATCTCGATGCATCTCGATGCATTACGATGCATCACAATGCGTCAAATAAATTTTTCTATTAAAGCCATATAGGATATTTAATTCATAGCTTTTCAAGCTTCAAAAACAAAACATTCTGCAGTGCTCTAATACTAAATGAATTGGATGCATAAAACTACAGCACTGAGCCCATGGCACTTCCTGAATGTGCAAAACATAACAGAATATATAAACAGAAAGGTTGTTAGGCATACATTGCATTGCATTACTACATAGTCACAGAAATAATCGATAATAATCGGCCGATTATCGATGCCGCATCGTCCATGTCCACGATTCGATGCATCGATTATTTGATTAATTTCAACACCTCTAACACCTAGACATATGTTGTCATAACTAGTGTTAATGTAGAGTTTGTGGCTCTTCCATCAGATTGTAAAGGACCACTCGGTGAGCCCATACTGGTGAGTATCTTTGTATCATCAGTGCCGAAATAGTAAAACCTCTGTCTCTAGATTGGATTCTAGATTAAATTCTATACCTGTCTTCCAGCCTGGTGAGGTATGGCAGTCCGGCTGTAATATGTGTACATGTAACAACCAGACTCGCACAGAGAAGTGTGTTCCAAAACCTCCTCCTCCAGCTCCCCTCTGTGGCCCCAATGCTGTACTGGTAAACACCTCTTGCTGTGGTGATCAGATTTGTGGTAAGCACTAGCACGTCATAATACTTTACAATAATTGGTTTAATCTCAGAGACTTTCTTTTCCTCACGTGATTCCACCACCATTCATTTTTCAGTTGAGAAGACGTGCAGTTATAATGGAAAAACATACAAGGTATGTTGTGTCTAATCTGATGACAGTAAAGGCAGGTGTTTCTTCTCCCTTAGAGGGAAAAAAACCCCACATTTTCAGACTTTACATTGGAATGAATCATTGTACTGTTGTGTCTTGTCGTGATATCTGTCATTGTGTGTGTAGGTTGGAGACAGATGGACGGATGCCGCCCATCCCTGCTTGTCATATAATTGCAGCAAAGAGGGTATTCAGACTGAGACTAGAGTCTGTCCCACAGTAGAGTGTCAGGAGGTACTGCACACCCCCTGCTGTTGCTTAAAACTCATAACTGTAACATCTTACAAGCCTTATTCTACAGTCATAACTCGTGTATTACTGCAATTCCCACCAGCTAAAACAAGTTTTTCATTCATATTTATCGGGTGTGGGAAAAAAATCATTTTTGCTACACGGGGTACATAAAGAAATGTAAAAGGTTAAGGGGATGGTAAACCATATGAAAAGGGATCAAAAGCTGATACACTAGAACCAAGCCATATGTAAGTGTGTAAAGAATAGGTAGAACAACAAACATTTAACATTTAGCTATTGTGATCTATTCCCCAGGAGGACAGAATTTGGGATGATCAACACTGCTGCTTTACATGTGAGTCAAGTCTTAACTTGATAAAGAGTAAAGTTGATAAAGTGTTTTGATCCCGCACATAACGTTGCCTCCCGTAATAATTTTCCCCTGACTTCAGGTAACCAGAGGTGTGCTCCGAAGGTGACCAGTATCAATGTTACCGTAGACAACTGTACCACCGTCATGCAGATACCTGTGTGTCAGGGCCAATGTGTGTCTCAGCCCAGGTAAGAAATATATACCTGTCACTTATGAATAGCAATTCACACATTTTGAGGTTTTTAGTGTTCGTACTGATGTCGATTTTAGAGACTTTCCTGAATTTGAACTCTGGTTAAGGACACATTAACACATCTCTATTCCTGCCTCTGTCTGTTTCACTCCCTCTCCCTCCTCCATCTTCCCTCCCTACTCCACCTGGGCCTTGGCTCAGACTTTCCTTCATTTTAACCACATATCTGGAACAAACTCCCAGAAAACTGCAGGTCCGCCGCAAACTCTCAGTTCTTTTAAAGCAAGGCTGAAGACCTTTCTTTTTGATGTTGCCTTTCTTTAATTTCTTATACTGCACTATGAATTTTGTTCTCGTATTTTATCTGTTTTACATTTGTTTTTAACTGCTCTGTAATGTTATATGTAAAGCACTTTGAATTGCCCTGTTGCTGAAATGTGCTATATAAATAAAATTGCCTTGCCTTGGTGAAATTACAATAACACATCTTGTCTCCTCTCCCCTCCGACACCCCCCAACCACCGTGCCTTGGCTCATCGCAACAGTGTCGTGTTACACGGTGACCTGCAGGTGGAGCAGAAGGGCAGATGCTGTCAGGAGTTGAGCTCAGAGAAGAGACCAGTGACTCTGCAGTGCTTTGACCGAAAGATCAGACACTACACCTACAAGCACATCACCAGCTGTGAGTGCCGAGCCTGCAGCATACTGCGCTGAAAAGTACTGCCAGCTCAGACTGGAGGTATCCTTCAGATTTCCAAATCGAAATCTAATGTATTCAAATTTAATGGATTACTAATCGAAAATCCCTCACATTGAACATGCTTTTTTTCTGTATTTAAAGCAATTACTGAATCTGTTTTCTATCAAATAAACCAAATACATTTCTCCTCACCAAAGTTTGTAGTATGCGTCTTCTTTTGGTGTAGTATTAAACCCAACTTGGACCTGGTTTTAACGTCCGTCCTGAGTGATCGATCCGATGTCCTGAGTGGACTGCTCAAATTGAGGGTAAAATTCTCAAAGAAAAATGTATGTTGCTTATGAGTCGGAACTTCTGGGTAAACTAGTTGACAGGTAACATAGAGAGTTGCAGTTATCCTATTTTAGCCCCTAACTTCAATGGTAGACCTAGCATGGCTAACAACATGTACTTTTCTTTATCAGGTCAACCATTCATTTCAACATATTTTTGAATTAGAACCACAACATAGTTAATGGTCAACTAATACACACCTTGACAATGCGCCATTACAGATAACACAGTTTTTTCAAATGAGAGGACACTCCTTAGAATTTATTCAAACTCCTCTGATGCTGGGTAGATGCTAGATCACACCTGATACCTGTCATTGCGCAGACGTCAACACCGTTCAAAAGACGTAACTGCAGCGTCTCTCGCTCGCTTCGTTGCCAATGTTGTTGATAATTGCTTCCCAATTCCGGATCACATTCCTGCTGGAACATTATGTAGCTTTTGGTTTAGAAGAATTTACAAGTCTTTTAGAGCATCAAAAAGTGACGCCAAGGGGTCCTGACCACACTAACAGCGACCATTACCACATGAATAGATGATAACGGCCTTCTGAACCTACTAGTAGGTGTAGCAGGCCTCTTCTAACCCATATCTTTGAGGCTGATAACCACTGGTAATGCCCATTCAATGGCGTAATAACATTCAAAATGGTGATGCAGGTTGATTAAAAAAAAAAAATCAACTATTACCAATCAAAGTAAGCAAGAAAATATTTTTGTAGTTTGTGTAAACTTGCCCTTTAACTGTAAATCTGCTAAACTCTCTATGGCATATGAAAATATGAATTACCAAATATGAAATATAGCTGGCGAAAAATCCCATGTTGTGGGTATTTTTAATATCTGATGTACTCTAACAAATGTAATTAGGCGATGTGATGCGCGATTAGGACAAAGAGAGGAAGCCATTGTTAGGGGCCATCAATAGGACAGGAAGACTTTGATCAGGCCTTGGAAACACCCAGCCTTACAAAAGCTGAATTTCTCCAGGAGAGGAAAAGCATTTCAGTCTTTGAAAACAGAAAACTAACAGAAACAGCAGGCCTGTAAAATAAGCTTTGGACAGCTTCATGCTGCTGCTGTTTGTTGTGCGTATAAAAGGATGGATATTTGGGAAGCTTATGATGTTCACAGAGGAGGATGTGTGAGTGTGTGTTTGCATTCGGAATTGAATCTCTGGGTTGGCAGTAGCTCAGTCCATAGGGAATTGGCTTGGGAACCGGAGGGTTTAAGGTTTAGGTCCCTGTACGGGCCAAGCACGGTGATGGACTGGTAGTGCCCTTGAGTGCCTTGAACAAGGCACAGATCGCTCAACTGCTCGGTGTGCCTGTCCATGGGGCAGCCCCGAACTGTGACATCTCTCCGTTAGTGCATGTATAGGTCCTGAGCACGTGTGTGTATTTGGGTCTGTGTATGTTGTGTGGAACTGTAACAACAGAGTGTAAACATTGAATTGATCAAGTATGTATTCTACTTCTTCTGAACCTTTCGGTGCTGGTCAGACAAACATCCTGCTGGACATTACTCAACCGGAGCAGTGTTTGTGTGTGGGGGCGTGTCGGTGTGTGTGAGTGCTGGATGGGTTGGAGGGCTTTTTATTTACATGGTCAACAAGTTGACATGAGAAGCTGTGTTACTGATTACAGATTGCTTGTGGTAAGACTTCAACCACAAAGTCCTGCCAGGTACTTTCGCTACTTTACCACTGCCGCATCTCAGGTAAATACTTTTTCTGTTTTTCCCATCTAACTCTACAGTAAGGTCTTTTTTTTAAGATGCACTGAGGAAATATTGTACTATTTACCTGTGTTTCAGTGCAAATTACTGGTAAGTTGTCTGTATTGTGATCACAAAAATGACTAACAATGCAGATTTTGTAACAAATCTTAAATTCTAAGCTTCTTGTATGACAAGTTGGGGACAGTTCTTATAAAATCACACTGCTGCACACACTGACATTGTTAACCAGTTAACTTATTTAACACGAAATAGAAGAAATCGATAAGGAAAAAATTGTTCATTTTGAAATGTATATTTTGAAGAAATCGATTTGATAAAATCAGATGAATGCTCATAATCTTGGTGTCTTTCTGCAGGTCCTTTGGCGGTGTGTTTTTCTAATTCCTTTCCGTTGAGCACACAGCAGCATCGTGACCGTAGAGTCTATAAAAACACAGCTTGCTGCTCTAACTTCAAGGTCGGTAACATGTTACCCTTAATTAGTATTTAAAATGGTCAGGGAATATCACTCACTACTTCATGTACGGCCTTAATCTTTTAAATCCACAATTGTGAACACAAATGGTTATGTGATTGTTCCGAGTTTTAAAATCTCATTGTAAAGATTTTCTTTACCCAGTTGTCTTGGTATTTCATTTATGTGTCAGTATTATCTGTGAAAGCCAAATAGTGCACCCGATGAGGGGAAAGCATTAACAAAAAAAATGCCTCATTTTTCTCTTGATCCGATAAAATGGGAGACTTTGAAATGAAACGAGAGTTTGAATACATGAAAAGTATTTTCATGCTTTTGCTTGCTCGTGGAATGGGAACAGATTAGTTTAAAAGTATAACGGAGTGTTAAAATGCATGTGTCAGACTCAGTAAAGTGCTTTTTAAGAAGAAAAATGGTTGCAGTGGCCTACATTAGTGAGTTGTTTTTTTATTGGTTCACTTTGTTAATATGGTCATAGTTTATCACATGCTTTCTGATCATATACATTTTTTTTTTTACATTATCAGGTCAGAACCAATTAATATTGGTTGATAACATTGATTTATTACTCTGGCGGAAATAAAATGTTGTACCTGTGGAGCCTCATCTGTTCATGAAACATATTCACAGAATAGTCTATGACCTATAGCCCAGTGTGAATCCCTTTTAATTTCTAATATCTTTGTGGTAAGGATACACAACCCAGACTCTGTATTGTATCGATAAATCTTTGTCTATCATGATGTCAAAATGAAGATGAGAATCAAACATGTTTTACATTAGATTACATTCAAACCAATCTAATCGAAATACAAGTAAATCCAATCAATGTTGAAAGCAGGTATGAAGTACTGTAGGTCTTGTGTGTGATCCTAATCCATCATGGGAGGAGGAGTCTGTGTTAATACATTCAAAGGCCTCATTTAAAAACCTTCCATTGCAAAAGTCAAACTGCAAAAAAGTAGATTAGTCCTCTCATTGTGGAAAGATTATTACCAAGGTTATCATTTTTGCAATAGGCTACGGCACTTAATTTCACCATTTAAAGATATGCTGAGAATCAGTCTGCGTGGTAACTACGGGGCCACTATTGTATTGTAGCAAAACAATTTTTAAATCTGTGTGGAGAGTTGTGCAACTGTATCTCAGTGTGTGTGTGCGTAATCAGATTTACAAATGTCTAAAAAAAATCTCCAAATTCTTTATTCAGATTGACAAGTGTACTGTGATTTGTAAATGTCTAAATGTCTAGACAGAACGATGTGTAGATCTCTACCATGACAGAAGTGTAGCAAAAGTCACATGTAAAAAGACAGTCGATTGAGATGACTACCGAGTTGTAACCGATGACTTGTCTGTATTTTTCACATTTCCGTTTTACATATTTAAAAATTTGAATACGCACACATGGATTGAGATACAGTTGCTCAACTCTCCACACACTCCATTTGCAAATAGTTATGCTACAATAATGTGATCAAATGTTGATTACTGTGAACCTGCAGTAATAGTTCACATCATTAATTAGAATGTGGCTCCTGGGAGCTTGGGGCTCTGTAGTCTATATCCACGATGTTCCACTTCCGGGATTGCTCCGTTTCCGACGGAAATTCTGCTGGATTTCACTCTTTAGCGCGGATATCCATTTCCCTGGGCTTCCTTTGTGTTGGCATTTTAAACTCTGGTCGATTTATGAGGCCTATGGTCAACCTTCTCTCAGATCTCTGCAGGGTAAATCCAGACAATCCAATTGTCCAGACTGTCCAATCTGAGTTTTCTGTTGCACGACTAAAACAACTTTTGAAGTTCCTTCCCGAGGCTATTTTGCCGAGGCGCCGTTGCTCCATACGGCAGTCAGCGCCGCCCAATATGTTTGCAATTGGTTTAAAGAAATGCCAATAAACCAGAGCATGTTTTTCTCCCATACCGGAATGCAACAAAGTTGTTGTTAGGTACTGTAGATATTAAGATTAAAAGACACATGTTTGCCCAGACTGAGTGAAAGGTATTGCTGCTGACCCCAACTAAGCCCTAGTAGGGTGCTGCAAGAGCTCGCATTTTGCACCATATTTACCTTCATATAGGCTTGGGCGATCACTTCTATTTTCAAATCATCGAATCCTGGTTACTCAAGATCACAAACACACGATCTGATCCCCAGTCTGACAGGCTGGCTACATTAAACATGTAATTGGACATAACTATGCATACATGTACGTGGAGCGGATTCCACTTTAATCTTTAAACTGTCTGCACCGGCTCAGCTGTCCTGCCTCCTGCTTGGCTGACGTGCAGCGGTAAACTGATAGCGTCTTGCTTCGGTAGCTCAACGCAGTTGATTTTGTCATATTCTTCATTACAGAGGCTAATTATCCGCTTTACATTTAACCTACACTAGCACTTACAGCTCTCTTTTTCTTTTAGTGACTTTCTCGCTAATCCCACAGTTGTTTAACTCTGTTTGGTACTATAGTATAGCAGTTTCACTTGATAGAAGAATTTTTGTAAGGAACTAAGACAAAAAAATCCAAATGAAAGCCCTTCAATGAAGTAAAAAACTAAACGTAACCTGTTCTAATATACTTTACTTTCAGAATGACATTCTTGGGGTTGATTACTGGACTCTACTTCCTCTCTAACATGCTCTGGGGAGGCGTCTACCGCACAGTTGTCAAGAGACAGAAGAACAAACACTGAGGAATCAAGCTAAAGAAAATGGACTAGAGGGTAACGGCGGATAATGGATACGCCAACATCAGCATTGGCAAAAACAAAGAAGACGCGGACAATGAGAGCACTATTTAAGGTGTTTGGGGAAGGCAACAACATTGTAACAAGATTCTCTATTGCTGAAGTACTGTGCTGCATTTATAGTGAACCAAATGTGGTAATGGTACAGTGTCAGCACTCTGTTGTCTTCAAGCAGTAGTCTACACCTCATTTTTTTACAAAGATATAATGCAGAAAATATTGACTGCTGTTTATTTACTTCAAAGGTCAAAGCTTAGTTTTACTATGAACAACAATCAAATGACATTCAATTATATGCAATCCACTTCTACACAAAAACATATACTTAGAGGTCATTTTTAGCTCTACTTCAAAATAATCAAGAAAACAAAATGGGTGCTGTTCACTTGTGATGATGTTTACTTATGAAACAAATTTCAGTATGATGTCAGAGGAAGTGAGAATAAAATATGTAAAATATTTGGCGAACGTCTGGCTTTTGAGCTTGTGTCCCCCATTTGTACCTGAATAGCATTAGGTAAGGTAAAGAATATGGAATGCCGTTTTAATCCATATTAACTAAATGAATAAATACATAAATAAATTAATAAATAAATATAAAAGACTTTTATTTCATAAATCCACATTTATTTATTTCTGTGGACTTTTATTTCCTAATGTCACATTTATTGATTTCCCTCTCTATTTATTTCCAGTTCTTAAATTCAAATCAGGGGGCGTGGCTATCTCTCACATTCAGAACTAATCTGTGGACAAAAAAAGGCTGGCGAAATGAGAGTGACCGCCAACTAGCGCTGACCTGAAGGAGCAACACGACTGGCAGTTTGCGGTGCTCTGTACCCAGCCCACAGTCCCCTAAACTGGGGTAGCTCCGCGATCTGCCAGTCGTGGTGCTCCGTCAGTTGAGCGGTAGTTGGTGGTCTAGTTAGCCCAGAATAGGTGACTGTGGGCTGGGTACAGAGCACCGCCAGATGCCGGTTGTGGTTTTCTGTCAGTTCAGCGGTAGTTGGTAGTCTAGTTACCCCAGAACAGGTGACTGTGGGCTGGGTACAGAGCAGCGCGAACTGCCAGTCGTGTTGCTCCGTCAGGTCAGCGCTAGTTGGTGGTTCAGTTACCCCAGAATAGGTGACTGTGCGCTGGGTACAGAGCACGGCTCTGTCTGAATGTGAGATACAGCCACGCCCCCTGATTTGCATATAAGAACTGGAAATAAAAGTCCACGGAAATAAATAAATGTGGGTTTAGGAAATAAAAGTCTCTTGAAATGAATAATTGTGTACTTATGAAATAAAAGTACCATGAAATAATTAGAAGTAAAACCTTTTAATATATTTATTTAACTAATTTATTCATTTTTATATGAATATTTACATTTATTTATGTATTTATTGCCTCATTTATTTATTTCATGATGTATTTCAAAGGCATATTTATTTATTTATTCATGTATTTATTCATTTATTTATGTATTTATTCATTTATTTAATATTGAATAAAACAGCATTCCATAAAAGATAGAATTGTTTCATCCTACAGCTTTAAAGTGATTTATGTGTGACAGTTTAGTATTGGGCTGCAATGTAATCCTATGGGACAGAGGGGACCATCAATGTACGTTCACTAAAGTGCTTGTTTTTTAATGTGTTTGCACATTAGCCATAGCCTTTTAAGGTGATAAGGTGTTTTTTTTAAATGTCAGGACTGTCTGTCTGTTTGTGTTAGTGCTCTTCTGTCTCCTAGTGGCCAAAATATATTAATGTAGCTTTAAGACATCAAAATGTTATTGCCTACATATTGCAATGTTCAAAATAAAATAAAGGGTTTATGCCCAAATGACACTCTATAAGACCAACCTTAAAATCAAAGCATATATATATATAGGCCTATTGAACATGTGTGTGACTCGAAAGGCAGGCATGATAATGTTGCTCCTTGTCTGCTGGATGTGTAAATTGCTAACACATTAGCCATAGCCTTTTTTAGGCGATGGCGATGGAGCTACGCCATGCCATTGTCCCAGATACACAAGTTGACAGTTCTCTGAGGATGTAAGCAGAAGACTCGCCCCCTCTGGCCGCATGGCAATAAACATGTTAGGAAACACTAAAAATACAAGTAGGAACCTGAAAATGTGCATAATATGGAACCTTTAACTGTAAATGCAATATGATAAGCTGTATATGCTTTTAAATAAGTTTTTTTTTAATACTTTTTTTTAATCTCTGTTTAATTACCAATAATTACCAATTAGTGTAATGTTTAATCTGAAAATGTAGTTTGTGTGGCTGCTACTGCACTACTTGATCAATAAGAGAGCTAAGCTGCTAAAAATCTATTTGATTTAGAAAACAAAGACACTATTGAGAAGTAATGTTGGTTAAACTAGTAACGTTACTGCTCAACACCGCTTGAAATACAAATTGGATGGCACAGGTTGCTAATTACATTTTCCAGAAGGTGCCAAAGTGACAAATGCCGGTTCAACCGGTTCAACTCCAGTAAGGTAAGGGGCTATCTAGCTTTTTGAAAACAAAAGCTGATACACTGGAACCAAGGAACCAATCCATAGTTAAGTGTTTAAAGAATAAGTAGAACAACAAACATTTAACCAGTATTCACCAGGACAGAATTTGGTAAGATCAACACTGCTGCTTTACATGTAAGTCAAGTCAAAATCTAAAATATTGAAGGCATTTACAATTTCAGTTTGTATAAGTTTGACGTATCGGTTCCAACAATTTAACCATTGTGGGGCTTTCCTGCATTCAAAACTTGATAAAGAGGAAAATATCTTCACATTTTCCATTTCCACAAGTCTTTTGATCCCACACATCACGTTGCCTCCCATAATAATTTCCCTGACTTCAGGTAACCAGAGGTGTGCTCCGAAGGTGACCAGTATCAATGTTACCGTAGACAACTGTACCACCGTCATGCAGATACCTGTGTGTCAGGGCCAATGTGTGTCTCAGCCCAGGTAAGAAATATATACCTGTCACTTATGACAACAATGGTTATGGCACAGACAATTAACACATTTTGAGGTTTTTAGTGGTCATGCTGAGGACTTCTTTTTTTTCTTCAGTCCCATGTGAATTTGATAGACTTTCCTTTATTTTAACTCTGGGTAGGGTACATTACAATAACACATCTCGTCTCTCTCTGTCGTGTTACACGGTGACCTGCAGGTGGAGCAGAAGGGCAGATGCTGTCAGGAGTTGAGCTCAGAGAAGAGACCAGTGACTCTGCAGTGCTTTGACCTAAAGATCAGACACTACACCTACAAGCACATCACCAGCTGTGAGTGCCGAGCCTGCAGCATGCTGCGCTGAAAAGTACTGCCAGCTCAGACTGGAGGTATCCTTCAGATTTCCAAATCCAAATCTAATGTATTCAAATTTAATGGATTACTAATCGAAAATCCCTCACATTGAACATGCTTTTTTTCTGTATTTAAAGCAATTACTGAATCTGTTTTCTATCAAATAAACCAAATATGAATATAAGTATGTACCTTCTTTCGGTGTTGTATTAAACCCAACTTTGACCTGGTTTAAACATCCGTCCTGAGTCATACGATCACAGGTGGGCCGCTCAAATTGAGGGTAAATTTCACATTAAGAAAAAAGTATTTTACTCATGATGAGTTGGAACTTCTGGCTAACCTAGTTGAAAGGTAACATAGTTGACAAGTACCCAATTTTAGTCCATAACTTCAATGGTAGACCTAGCATAGCTTACAACATGTAATTTTCCTTGTAAGCTATGCTTTTGAACTAATCACAAATCACAAAAGAACAGTACATCATAGCAATGTACCCAACATAGTTAACAATTAATATACACCTTAATAATGTGCTATAACAGTTAACATATATATATATATATATATATATATATATATATATATATATATATATATATATTTTAAATTGAGAGGACATTCATTAGAATGTATTCAAAATGGCCACCATTAAGAGAAATGACATCCTCTGATGCTGGGTAGATGCTATATCGCACCCAGTACACGTGTCAACACTTGGGCTTCACCCCCATTCAACCGACGTTACTGCAGTGTTTATGTTTTACATACTCCCTTGGTTGCTGATGTGAAGAATTTCTCCCCAATTCTGGATCACATTTCTGCTGGAACATGTTCGACTGTGTAGTTTTTGGTTTAAAAGCCTTGTTATGGATTTTATGGTAATACTCTGTCATTCCACTACGTGTAGCTACATGCCAACGTCAGGGAAACCTGTAATCTTGGTTCCCAACGTTGTTAATTTCCCAATTTCGGTCCAGTTGTGTTGTTTTTTGGTTAAGAAACCTTAATTGGTTATTTCTTACTGTAGAAAATGCTGCTATACTCCGGACCATTACAGTCAGTGTGGCACATGCTAGATTGCACCCGATAAAAGACGCCAACACGAGCATACTGCGCAGGCATCAACATTTTGGTTTCCTGTCATTGCAGCTGCAGCATCCGTTCCCGCACCACAAGGCTGAAGGACTGACTTTTGAACTCTTGAGCTCTGAGCTCATCACATGTCACTTTAGCTATAACCAGTCCCTTTATCTTTATATACTTTTACTTGAGAACTGTTAACACCTCTCTGTCACGTCCAGTGACAGAAGACCCCTTATTGTGTTTTCTGTTTGTTTCTTGGACTTCCTGTTTTATTTTGACATGTACTGTTTTGTCTTAATTCACTTCACTTGTCTTCCTGCCTTTGTTTGTTTCCCGCCGTTTGTGATTACCTGTCTCCGCCCTAATGTGATTCACCTGTGTGTAGCTGTCTATCCATCCCCGTGTATATATATACCCCCTTGTTTCACTTGTTTCCTGCCAGGTTGTAGTTGCTCCTCGTGTGTCTCACTCTCCAGCGTTTCCTATTGTTTGTTTCCAGTGTTTCCTGATTTATTGCCTGTATTTTTGACCCCGTCTTCTGCATATTGGATTTGTACCGTTGCCTGGAGTGATTATTCTTTAATAAACATACTCACCTTTTACTCTCTTCTCCGGGAACCATCACCTTATCGTGGTGGAGAGGTTTGTGTGTCCCTATGAACCTGAGGGCTGTGTTGTCTGGAGCTTGGTGCTCCTGGTAGGGTCTCCCAAGGCAAAGTGATCTCAGGTGAGGGGCCAGACAAAGAATGGTTCAAAAATCCTATGAAAAATCGAGGAAGGGATGAAGTGACCCTGCCCGGAGGAAGCCCGGGGCCCCCGTCTGGAGCCAGGCCCAGATGGAGGGCTCGTCAGCGAGCGTCTGGTGGCCGGGTTTGCCACGGAGCCTGGTCGGGCACAGCCCGAAAAAGCTACGTGGCAGACATCCCTCCATCCCATGGGCCCACCACCTGTGGGAGGAACCGCTGGGGTCGGGTGCGCTGCCACATGGGTGGCAGTGAAGGTCAGGGGCCTCGACGGACCAGACCCGGGCAGCAGAGGCTAGCTCTGGGGACGTGGAATGTCACCTCTCTGTGGGGGAAGGAGCCGGAACTTAGCGGGAGGTGGAGCGCTACCGGTTAGATCTGGTGGGGCTTACCTCTACGCACAGTCTTGGTTCTGGAACCATACTCCTGGATAGGGGTTGACTCTTTTCTTCTCTGGAGCTGCCCAGGGTGTGAGGCGCCGGGCGGGTGTGGGGATACTCACAAGCCCCTCGGCTGAGCGCCGCTACGTTGGAGTTTAACCCGGTGGACGAGAGGGTCGCCTCCCCTACGCCTGCGGGTTGTGGGGGAAAACTCTGACTGTTGTTTGTGCATATGCACCAAACAAGAGTTCAGAGTATTCGGCCTTCTTGGAGACCTTGAGTGGAGTCCTGCATGGGGCTCCAGTCGGGGACTCCATAGTTCTGCTGGGGGACTTCAACGCGCACGTGGGTAATGATGGAGACACATGGAGAGGCGTGATTGGGAGGAACGGCCTCCTGATCTAAACCAGAGTGGTTGTTTGTTGTTGGACTTCTGTGCTAGTCATGGATTGTCTATAACGAACACCATGTTCGAACATAGGGATGCTCATAAGTGTACTTGGTACCAGAGCACCCTAGGCCAAAGGTCAATGATCGATTTTATAATCGTTTCATCTGATCTGAGGCCATATGTTTTGGACACTCGGGTGAAGAGAGGGGCGGAGCTGTCAACCGATCACCATCTGGTGGTGAGTTGGGTCAGGGGTGGGGGAAGACTCTGACAGACCTGGTAAGCCCAAACGGGTAGTGCGAGTAAATTGGGAACGTCTGAGGAGGCCCCTGTCCGACAGACTTTCAACTCACACTCCGGGCGGAGCTTTTCGTGCATCCCTGTGGGAGGCTGGGGGCATTGAACCCGAGTGGACAATGTTCAAAGTTTCCATTGCTGAAGCTGCGGTGAGGAGCTGTGGTCTTAGGGTCTTAGGTGCCTCAAGGGGCGGTAACCCACGAACACCGTGGTGGACACCGGTGGTCAGGGAAGCCGTCCGATTGAAGAAGGAGTCTTTCCGGGATATGTTATCCCAGACGACTCCGGAGGCAGTTGCAAGGTACCGAAGTCCCGAAGGGCTGCAGCCTCTGCCGTGAAAGAGGCAAAGCAGCGTGTGTGGGAGAAGTTCGGAGAAGACATGGAGAAGGACTTTCGGTCGGCACCAAGGTACTTCTGGAAAACCGTTCGCCACCTCAGGAGGGGGAAGCGGAGAACCATCCAAGCTGTGTACAGTAAGGATGGGACGCTGTTGACCTCAACTGAGGAGGTAATAGGGCGGTGGAAGGAACTCCGAGGAACTCAAATCCGACTAATACGCCCTCTATGGTAGAGGCAGAGCTGGAGGATGAGGGGGGGATTGGCATCAATTTCCCTGGTGGAGGTTGCTGATGTAGTTAAACAACTCCACAGTGGCAAAGCCCCAGGAATTGATGAGATCCGTCCAGAAATGCTTAAAGCTCTGGGTGTGGAGGGGTTGTCTTGGTTGACACGCCTTCAACATTGCGTGGAAGTCTGGGACGGTGCCTAAGGAGTGGCAGACCGGGTGGTGGTTCCCCTTTTAAAAAGGGGGACCAGAGGGTGTGTGCCACTACAGGGGTATCACACTCTCAGCCTCCCGGTAAAGTCTACTCCAAGGTGCTGGAAAGGAGGGTTCGGTCGATAGTCGAATCTCAGGTTGAAGAGGAACAATGCGGATTCCGTCCCTGGTCGTGGGAACAACGGACCAGATCTTTACACTCGCAAGGATCCTGGAGGGAGCCTGGGAGTATGCCCAACCAGTCTACATGTGTTTTGTGGATCTGGAGAAGGCGTATGACCGGGTGCCCCGGGAGATACTGTGGGAGGTGCTGCGGGAGTACGGGTGAGGGGGTCCCTTCTCAGGGCCATCCATCTCTGTACGACCAAAGCGAGAGCTGTGTCCGGGTTCTCGGCAGTAAGTCGGACTCGCTTTCAGGTGAGAGTTGGCCTCCGCCAGGGCTGCGCTTTGTCACCAATCCTGTTTGTAGTATTTATGGACAGGATATCGAGGCGTAGTCGGGTGGAGAGGGGGTTGCAGTTCGGTGGGCTGGGGATCTCATCGCTGCTTTTTGCAGATGATGTGGTCCTGATGGCATCATCGGCCTGTGACCTTCAGCACTCACTGGATCGGTTCGCAGCCGAGTGTGAAGCGGCTGGGATGAGGATCAGCACCTCTAAATCGGAGGCCATGGTTCTCAGCAGGAAACCGATGGAGTGCCTTCTCCAGGTAGGGAATGAGTCCTTACCCCAAGTGAAGGAGTTCAAGTACCTTGGGGGTCTTGTTCGCGAGTGAGGGGACAATGGAGCTGGGAGATTGGTCGGAGAATCGGCACAGCAGGTGCGGTATTACATTCAATTTATCGCACGGTTAGACGTAAAAGAGAGCTGAGCCAGAAGGCAAAGCTCTCAATCTACCGGTCAGTTTTTTGTTCCTACCTCACCTATGGTCATGAAGGCTGGGTCATGACCGAAAGAACAAGATCCAGGGTACAAGCGGCCGAAATGGGTTTCCTCAGGAGGGTAGCTGGCGTCTCCCTTAGAGATAGGGTGAGAAGCTCAGTTATCCGTGAGGAGCTCGGAGTAGAGCCGCTGCTCCTTTGCGTCGAAAGGAGCCAGTTGAGGTGGTTCGGGCATCTGGTAAGGATGCCCCCTGGGCGCCTCCCTAGGGAGGTGTTCCAGGCACGTCCAGCTGGGAGGAGGCCTCGGGGGAGACCCAGGACTAGGTGGAGGGATTATATCTCTAACCTGGCCTGGGAACGCCTCGGGATCCCCCAGTCGGAGCTGGTTAATGTGGCCCGGGAAAGGGAAGTTTGGGGTCCCCTGCTGGAGCTGCTACCCCCGCGTCCCGACCCCGGATAAGCGGATGAAGATGGATGGACCTTTTACTCTGTGTTGAGTTGAGCATTTGAGTCCGACATTGTACCCGTGACACTCTCAGTATGCACATTACTAAATAACTTTTCACATTCAAGTCAAGTCAAGTAGAACTTTATTTGTCCCTAGAGGGGCAATTGGCTTCGCAGCAGTGACACATTCCCTTTTACATTCGGTTTTAATAATTTGCAATACTGTCTTCATTTATATTTTATTTGTTTATACTGTATTTTAGCCCAATATCTTAACTTGCATTTTTTTGTTTGCCTTAGATTCAGATTTAGCTTTTACTTTTCTTTCTGTCTGAGGCTTGTTATTTCCAATGAATACTATACTACTAACCTGTCTGTTATTGTTGTGCACATGATCAATGAAAACCCTTGAACCTTGAAGGTTGGGGTAGTAGATGGGTCAAACAAACGCAGGACACCTGGGAGATGACATCATGACATCACACGAGAATGGTGGGATCACAAAAATCCATCTTGTCAGGCTCCAACCTTATTCTTACTGCACCAATCAATGTCTGGTTAGGAGCGGTTTAGGTGCGTGACTGCCGCGCCGGTTAGTTCAAAACAACAATGGCGGACGTGATAGACAGATGGTTCATCCGATCACCTGCCAGGTATTTTTTTTTAAAGTGCCTGCCCTTTCCCAAACAGTTTCCAATGACGGCTTCTCAGATGGTTCTGTGTTAACAAACCATTTGGCACATGATGTTAATTAGTTGCAGGTTGATTTAAAAATAATTCAAGTATATATTTATTACCTATTGAAGTAAGCAAGAAAAGTTTTTTTTGTAGTTCGGGTGAATTTGCCCTTTAACTGTTAATCTGCTAAACTCTATGGTATTACTGCAATGAAAATATGAAATACACCACAAATATGAAATACAGCTGGCAAAGAATTCCATGTTTTTTTTTTTTTTCTGATATACTCTTAACAAATCTGATCAGGCAATTTGATGTACGATACTCAGCCATTAGGACAGAGAGGAAGCCATTGTTAGGTGCCACCAATAGGACAGGAAGACTTTGATCAGGCCTTGGGAACACCCAGTCTTACAAAAGCTGAATTTCTCCAGGAGAGGAAAAGCATTTCAGTCTTTGAAAACAGAAAACTAACAGAAACAGCAGGCTTGTAAAATAAGCTTTGGACAGCTTCACGCTGCGGTTTGTTTGTTGTACCAAAGAATGGATATTTGGGAGGCTTATGATGTTTATAGAGGAGGATGTGCGAATGTGCGCAGACCGTGAATGTGAGTGTGTGTGTTTGCATTCGGCGAACCTCTGAACCTTCCGGTGCTGGTCAGGCATACATGCTACTGGACATTACCCAACCTGAGCAGTCACATTTGGGTTTGTTTGTGGGGGCGTGTCTGTGTGTATGAGTGCTGGATGGGTTGGAGGGCTTTTTATTGACACGATCAACAAGTTCACATGGTGGCTGGGTTACTGATTACAGATAATTGTTTAAGATAAGACTTGAAGCACAAAGTCCTGCCAGGTACAGCGAGCCTTCAGCTACTTTACCACATCCTTCCCATCCCTCATAGGACCACTGCTGCCTCTCAGGTACATATTTTTTCTGGTTTTTACCCTTCTTATAATTTTGCACTAAGGTCTTTGTGATGCACTGAGGAAATATTGTACTATTTACTTGTGTGTTCAGTGTAAATTACTGTTATATTGTCTGTATTGTGATCAGAAAACCGACTAACAACGTGAATTTTGTAACAAATCTTAAATTCTAAGCTTCTTCAAAATGTACCAGTATATACCAGTATATATCGACAGGTTGGAGACTCTATCACACTGCACACTGACAATGAACTTGTAATCGTTAACCAGTTACTTTACTAAGTTTTCAAAACATCAGTATAAATGGGAAGAATCCTGGGGCACCTTTTTTTGGACTTTTTGGACCCTATTTGATTCTACTTTTATTTATGCATGTACTTATGCACTGATTTTTTTTTCTATGCCGGTCTTTATTTGGTTTTTGTATGCATACTACTAGATATTTTGGGGTTTTGGTTTCTTTGGCTTGGGGTTAAGATCAATTGGGCATACTTGTACCTCTCCCCCCCCCCCCCTTGTGTTTGTGTGCGTATGTGAGTATGCTTGTTTGTTTCATTTGTACTTTTGGTGTCAATTTTTATATATATTTTTTCATATGTTGTTAAAAAAACGTCAACAGTTACTTTATTTAAAACAAAATTAAAGAAATTGGTAAGTAGAAAGAAGTTCATTTTTTTTATTTTTGGATATTTTAAAGAAAAGTAATTTGATAAAAATCTGATGAAATGAACATAATTAGTCCCAAACTCTGATGTGCTCATAATCTTGGTGTCTTTCTGCAGGTCCCTTGGCGGAGTGATTGTCTTCTTCCTTGCATCTGTTGAGCACACAGCAGCATCATGAGTGTAGAGTCCAAAAAAACACGTGCAGGTTGCTGCTCCAACTTCAAGGTTGGTTAAATGTTACCATTTTCCAGTATTACACAATTGTCAGGGAATATCGTTCACTGCTTTGTGTAGGGCCTTTATCATTTAAATCCATGGTTGTGAACAAAAATAGACCTGTGATAATGCCAAGTTCTATAATCTCATTGTAAAACTGCTTTTCTTTACCCTAACTTTTCAGTGTCAGTATTATCTTCAAAAGACAAATGCCAGTCCTGACAAGGGAGTAAAAGGCAAAACATTAACCCTCTGGGGTCTAAGCCATTTTTTTCTCCAATATTTGGGTCATCTGGTTTGCTTGTGTAATAATGCTTGTATAATATCAACCCTGTTATGCCCATTATGCAATATTATATAAGTTATAGACATAATGTTTTTCAGGACAACCTGGGCTATCAGGATATGTATGCTGCAGGAATGTTGCATGCGTGTATACATGGTAAAATGATTATAAAGACAAAAGAAAAAGAACTAAACAGAAATTGAATCTCACAGAAATGTATTCAAATCAAACAAGACGTTTGGCTTTTGAAAATTGTTCTCCCTTGTCTTTGCAAGTCTTGGCAATCAGGGGAAACAAAACTAACACTGCAACCAACACAAATAAAAAAACTATTTAGATTTTTTTCCCAGAAAAGTCCATACGTTTTTTGTTAAAACACTTAGTTGTGCCATCTCTAATGCATTTCCTGTCTGCTATGAGACATCAGGAGGCCAAATCACACTCATTTACACATCCAGGGCTGCCTGGATGACCTGCAGCTACGTAACCACACACACACACACACACACACACACACACACACACACACACACACACACACACACACACACACACACACACACACACACACTACATACATGGCCCTCCTGTTAAGATTATATATTGGCTGAGTGAGCTGTCTTTCTTTCACTTTCTATTCATTTCCGTGTCAATAAGTCACATACAATATGCACCCTGGGCGCACGCCTTGCATTACTATCCAAATGCGCTAATAAGAATCCATGCATTATTTATTACATTTACGCTGTAATATCATTATTTTTGGCTCGGTTTTGGCTACAATGTGTGCTATTGTATTGTGCAAAGTCTCCGAAAAGACACTGCAGCTCCATGCTGGATTACTAAACTTTTGGACGGCTCTAGGATCTGAAGTCCGCTTTGAAATCCCCAGGTGTTAAATTTAAGGCTAAACAAACCGGCCAACGCTAGCTTGAAGCGATGCAAATATATCGAAGATTATGTGACGTGATTTATGGATTCATAATTATGGATTTATTGTGCAAAGACACTAGTTCCTGGCTGTACTTAAAAAGCTTTTGGAAGCCATACGATCGTATGGAAGACCTCGTTGAAAATTTCTCTGCTTCTAAACAAAAACTGTATTGATCTGGAGATATTGAAAATTACATAAAAGGTATATTTTGATGTCCCAGGGGGTTGAGAAAAAAAAACCTAATTTTTTTTCTTGACCAGATTAAATGTGAGACTTTGACACCAAATGAATGTTAACCTTTCCCAGTATTAAAATTGTCAAGGAATAACACTCACTGCTTCATGTATGGCATTGATCATTTATATCCACAGTTGTGAACACAAATGGACTCGAGATAGAGCCAAGTTATACAATCTCACTGTAAAGCTTTTGTTTACCCTTAGTTGTCTTGGTAGTCATTTCTGTGTCAGTATTATCTGTGAAAGACAAATGTCGTACTCGATGAGGCAGTAAAAGAGCAATGCATTAACCAAAAAAAGCCTAATATTTGACAACAAATGAGACTTTGAGTCCATTAAAAGGGGTTTTACTTGCTCATGGAATGGGAACAGAGCAGTTTATGGGTGTAAAGTTGTGTTGAAATGGCTGTGAATCACAGACAATTGCATTGAGATAAGGTTAATATACTCAGTTTTTAGGAAGACAAACATGTTTGCTGTGACCTGTATCAGTGAGTTGTTTTTCATTGGTACTTTGTCAACATGGTGACACAGTTTATTACATGTGTTCTGTTAACATTGACATTATCAGATCAGTAGCAATTAATTCTGGTTGATAACAGTGTTTTATTGCGTGTTGAACTCTGGCGGAAATTACATTTTGTGGAGCCCTGATCTGTTCTTGAAACATATTCACAGAACAGTCTATGAACTATAGCCCAGTGTGAATCCCTAATCTGTAATACATTTGTGGCAAAGCAAACAAATGCTAAAATGGACTCCGATAAGTTCTCAAAGATTTAAGATTTCAGTAAATCTTTAATCTCCAGAACTCAGACTTTGTATTAATTTCATTTGACAAAATATGGTGTGACAACTTGTATACTGTGATTCCAATGTCCTCTTTCTTTGTCTTGACATGATGTTGAAATGACGATAAGATTAAAACACATTTTACATTAGATTACATTAGATTTTTTCTACAAAGTATTACATCTAATTTAAATAAAAAATAAATCCAATCAATCTTGAAAGCAGGTGTGAAGTACTGTAGGTCTTTAAATGTGTGTGATCCTAATCCATCATAAGAGGAGGACTCTATGTGTTAATACAGTCATTCACCATTTCCCTTAATGTCTGTGCAAGATGCAATTACATCCTTTTGTCCTTTGTTTTGGAATAAACCTTTCATAACATTACTGGAACTTCTAAAAAATAGATTAATCCTCTCACTCGGGTGTCTTTGTAATTGTAATTATTTTAAAACAAACTACAACACTCAGTTTGCATTTAAAGATGTTCTGAGAATCAGTCTGAGTGGTAACTACGGGGTCATTAGTGTAGCAAAACTATTTTGCAAATGTGCATATGTGGAGGGTTGTATGACGTTTTTGTGAATGTGTACAGGAATCTGCAAATGTGTATTTAGAATCCATGTGTGTGTAATCAGGTTTGTAAATGTTTTTAAAAAGATCTCCAAATCTGTATTCAGATTTACAAGGGTACTGCGATTTGTAAATGTGTAGACAAATCTGTAAATGTAGACAAATCTGTAAATGTGTAGATCTCTGCCACTGCAGTAGCAACAGTCACATATAAAAAGACAATTGTCAATTGAGAGGCATGTTGAGTTGTAACCGATAACAATATACTTTTCAGCCAATAATATCTATGTATGCATTTACAATTTTGTCTTCCACACATGGATTCTGAATACACATTTTCAGATTCCTGTACACATAAAAAAAACATAGTGCACATTTAGAGATTATTTTACATATTCACAAATCTGAATACACACACATGGATTGAGATACAGTTGCTCAACTCTCCACACACATTTGCAAATAGTTTTGCTACAATAATGGCCCCATAGCTAATCCTTTTAACTAAACCTAATAAGGAAAACAATCAAACAGGTTCCTCCAACATGCTTATTGTGTGTGTTTGTGTGTTTCCAGCTCTTCCTGGCCTCCATGGCATTTGTATTCTTTTCCAAAGCCTTTGGTGGAGCCTATATGAAGAGCTCCATCACCCAGATTGAGAGGCGCTTTGATATCCCCAGCTCCCTCATAGGGGTTATAGATGGCAGCTTCGAAATGGGTATGTGCAGCTTTTATAAAAACACTTTTTGGATTGGTTTTTGTATGAAACACAAATGTAAAATGTTAATTAGTGAGTTTTATTGGTGCTTAGTGGATTTTGTTTCCGTTGGACAGAGCCAGGCTAGCTGCTTCCAGTTTTTATGCTAAGCTATGCTTAGCTATGCCTTCTGACTCTAGCTTCACATTAAGAGTACAAAAATGAGAGAGGTCAACAGATTCTCACTCCCATCTCGTAAAATACGGACGCTTGATCAGGTGCCTTTGTCGTTGGTATTGGCGCTAAAAGTCTCCTTTAGCGTCATATAACACGCTTTAACTAAACGCTCTTGGTCGATGTTGGGTGACGTTACTTCTTGTTGACGTTCGAAGTATGTTCAAACAAAACAAGACTAGCTCGCCCCTCCCTCCTCCTCATCCCGCCCCTCTGCCTCCCTTCCATGCCTCCACGCACTAACCCCCCACCCCCACCCCCAAATCCTTCTTGTCGGTTATTGGCTGGAACGCTGGAACACTGTTTGTGTATGCTTCGTGTTGCAGGTTGGCGCAGTTTGTTTTTGTTAGTGTTTGTGGAGCCTGGGCTGTCTACAGAGATTGCTTTTTTTTTTTTACAGTGTGTTCTGGGGACAGGCAGCTTGCGGATAGTGAGGAGATGTTTGCTGTATGTGACAAAAAATGTTGCAGCCTAAAAAACGCGTTACATCGCTTAGAGCACCTTTAAGGAAAAGGTCCGTGAAATGCGGGAACGGGACGGTTGAGTTTAGGAAAAGGTCGTGGGTGGGCTTCCGCTTCCATGACACGCGGGAATAACGGGACGGTTAAAGAAGAAAGCGACTTTAGGAAACACGTGGGACACGAACCCTGGTCTCCTGGGTGAAAGTCTTGTGTTTGACCCATCCAACCGCAACGCAACCCAACGCAACCCCAACCAACCTCCCTACGCAGAATTTTGGCCTTACATACGACTCGCTAATACGTGATACCTAATTCGTTATACAAACACGCTGAAGGGCGCTTTTTTTTGTCGCTTCAGACGCTGACAGCCACTGTCCAAACATCCGTATTTTACGAGTTCTGAGTGAGAACTGGTTGGCGAGGTATATATAAGTCTAATCATATAACTCTATACAAGAAACTGGATATTGTATGTGTATTTTCACATATGTCAAACTATGTCTCTAAGCAATTATTCATTCTTTCATTCATTGAGTTATTTTGTAATTATTTTTACCTTTACAGGTAACCTGTTGGTAGTAGCCTTTGTAAGCTACTTTGGTGCTAAGCTCCATCGTCCCAGACTGATTGGAATTGGCTGTTTGATCATGGCTGCTGGATCTTTCCTCATAGCCCTGCCTCACTTCTTCCAGGGACTGTTAGTAGCCCGTTTCCTTTATCTTTTAATATACAAATGTTGTATATGTAATATACAATAACATTTGTGGCCCTGCAGCAATGACACACATTATTAATTAGAATCAAATTGTATGGTTCTTGGAGGCAGAGCTGCTTTGGATGCCGAGAGAAGAGTCAAATAACTACTAGTATTCTGGGTACAATATGCAAGAAATATACAACATCATAAAGTAACAGCTAATTTAAATTTTTCTAATGCGAACATGGTGGGATTAGTCTGTTTGAGGTCTCAGCTCAAAAATGAGCTGTTGGTCTACATTGAGGGCCCTACCCAACCTGTGTATGTACCCTGGCGCCTCCAAGTTCAGTGCACACAGCAGACTATCCAGTGCTATGCTGCAATAGGACTACCAGGACTATTTATTTAATTGATTTATTAGTTTAGTTTAGTAACTTAAGTGCTAAAAACTTCTGACACAAAAAAGACTCAGCTTAGACAGTTGTGTAATATTTATTTTCATTTTTTCCAGGTATAAATATGAGACCAGTGTGTCTCACAGTACAGATATCAACAGCACTGCGAGCATCCTGCCCTGTCTGTCAAACCACAGCCTGGCTGTTGCAGATAAGACGCCTGATTTAGAGGCCAGAACAGGTATATGGCAAACAGATATGACACCAAATCAATTTCTTAATAGAAGCAGAAGCTATGCTCTATAAAGAATTTGTAATATTATTTATGGTTTTATTTCACATTCTGAGCCCAGTTTTCCTCTCTCAGCTTGTGAAAAGGCAGCTGGCTCGTCCATGTGGATCTATGTTTTCCTGGGAAACATGTTGCGTGGAATTGGAGAGACTCCCATCATGCCTCTGGGTGTGTCCTACCTGGATGACTTCGCCAAGGAAGAGAACACTCCTTTCTATTTGGGTAAGTTACTTTTAACCTCCCACTGTCTGTGATATTTTTTTATGACATTTTGCCAGACCTTACACCTGTGTTAGTTTAAACCAGGTGTTGGCAACCTTTTTGGTAAGAGGGCATTTTTTTAAAAAGTTCTTGTTAACCAGTGTGCCATATCATTACTACTTACCTGCCATCATCTAGCAAGACCGCTCAGGCAGTGTTCTTTTTTCCCACGTGCGCCACATTGTGTGAAGAAGTCAACGAGTACCAGCCAATCAGAGGCAGAGTAGGGCAGGTCTTCCCGGAATTGGAAATGGAAAAAACTCAATCAACCTATTGTAAATAACAGGCTGTGCACCTGCCAAAGGCTGTGAAAGAGGTCATTTGGTATGTGGATAGGAAGGAACTTCACTTCAACATTGGTTTAGCTACCAAAAGGTGCCAAAGGTTGCTGACCCCTGGTTTACATTCTTTCCTGTTTGGGTTGGTTACTTTACGCCGCTTAAGGGCTTAGCTACATTATCATTTTATTTTTTACTATTTGCTCACTTACAAAGTGTCCCGCTATTGGTGTTTTGTTGCTTTTCTGTTTGCCTAACCTGTATTATTTGGATAATTCTTGATTGAATATGTGTGATGACAGTACTAAAGTAAATGGCCTTTCTCTCTCTGTTTCTCCATTCCCCAGCCTGCATCCATACAGTGGGGATCCTAGGACCTATGTTTGGGTTCATGCTCGGGTCCCTCCTTGCCAAGATCTACGTAGACATTGGATTTGTAGATTTAAGTAAGGGACTTCTCAATATCAGGGGAAAAACAAGATGTCTTAATGTGGCAGAACATGCAGGCTTTATTTTTGCTAGTTCTCACCCGGTTAGTCAGTATTACCCTAGATTGATTAGACTAATTTTGAGTAATTGGCTGAGTTGGAGACGTTTAACACATAACGTATGTCAAAGTCTGGCATTAAATTGCCCTTCAGCAAAACAGTACATCCTTTTGAACCTACACAGCAATGTTTTAGTTAAAGATTAAACATGGTCATTGAGTTATTATTAATCTTTCAGAGACAATAGCTTTTATCCTGTTTTCATAGTAGGACTATTTCAGTGTTTACTGCATAGATTAAAGCTGTTAGCTCCTACAAATGTCTAAACTGTTAAGACAAAAACAGTCAAGGGTTACCAATGAAAGTCCTTTAAACACTTTATAATAATCTGCTGTCTTTTCTCGTCTTCCTTTCCCAGACAGTGTCACCATTAACCATAAGGACTCCCGCTGGGTGGGGGCCTGGTGGCTAGGCTTCATCGTGACTGGCACCGTCATCCTTCTGTCCAGTATCCCATTCTGGTTCCTGCCCAAGTCTTTGCCCAAGGAGGGGCAAGAGCAGAGCCAGAGTAAAAGCACAGAGCTCACCACAGTGGCAGAGCAGGAGAATTTCCTGCCAGACGAAAACCAGGATCATGAGGAGAAGAATAAGCCAGTTACATTCCAGGAGCTGGCTAAAGGTACTTTTCAAGCTTTTCCCATCAGTAAGCACAAAGAAATGTGTAATGTGCAAACCATTTTTAGAGTTGATAGGGGTGTTTAATCATCAACAAGGTATAGTCCAGACAAACCAGAGCTTCAGATTAGTAACCCTGAATACTGGACTTGCAGTAACAAACAACCATGCAATCTGGGCAAGAGTTAAATCACACTTCAGGAAAGAGTGAAAGCAGTTAGCTAAACTAAGGGCCAGTTCACGTTTGTAAATTATTATGTGAAAGTAACATTACTTCCAAAAATCAGCAAAAAAGAAATAAAAAAAATGTGACAATATATAACAAAAGAGTTTAAAATTATAGAGCGCAGACCTCCACCAAGGCATGCCCTATCTCACAATGGTAATGCAGTTTGAATTTACCCAGTCTTACCCAGCTATTTTCCGATTATTCCAACACCACATGAATGTGGCACAAACGCCCTATCTCGCAATGTTAACGAAAGTGAAAAATAATCTGTGTATCCGCCCCGTCATTCGGCTCTGCTCCAAAATTTCATTGGTTCTTCCTTGGCCCGTGTTACACCAAGTTTCATGAAAATCCGTTATCCTGCTGACAGACAAACATCCAGCAAACAGACAAACAAATGGACGAACCGAACAGAAAACATAACCTTCTTGAAGAAAGTTATTTTGTAGGCAAAGACTTAAGACCTAAATTATTCTGACTCAATACAGTACATTTTTACATTCACGTCGGCAATAATAAGGAAGCTATCGTGCCTCTCAATAAAACTGCTTTAGTTTAATGCTATAATCTCTCTTTATGCTTCTTCACCAGATTTCATTCCATCTCTGAGGAGACTCTTCAAGAACAACGTCTTCACGCTGATGATCCTTACACACCTGGTGGCTGTCAACGGCTTCATTGGCATGATCACCTTCAAGCCTAAGTTCATGGAGCAAATCTACGGCCAATCAGCCTCCAAGGCCATTTTCATTATAGGTACAACAACTTACACCCATTCACTCTGCCTTTACTGATCTTTGTAACTGAAACAATGATGTTATTGAAGGGAAGTGTGATTGGGAGAGATACAGTTGACTTGAAACGTAAGCACTAAGTAGCCCACTGTGGGCTTCTCTTTTGTGTGTCTGTAAAGTAGCACCCTGAGCTATGATTATCTATTTATGACTGTTTACCAGCACGGCTAGCTGACAGTGTTATTGTTGGAATATTAATATTTATTTATTTAATATATAAGTTATTGTTTACAATCACCTACTGTACTGTTATGAAACCTAAAAATAGAACAATTGGCTGCTGAACAGAACCATTTTAATGCAAATGCATACAATGTGGTGTACATGGAAAGATTGTGGAGTAGCTAATTTAAAAAAGGAATTACCTTAAAAAAAAAAGAAATCCACATACTGTATAGAGCCAGTTCTGCCAGGGAGAGTGCACCAGTTAGCAAATGAATGGATAACTAAAGAATGAAAAATTATTTCAAACAGTTTGCTATAGGTAATGGAAAAACTGTTAAAATAGTTGGCTAAAAGTAAATAGTTGAAATAGTTAGCCTAAAGTAAATACGGTAAAACTGCAATTAAATGCTGAGTCCCAATTAAACGCTGATCCTTTTTACTTTTACTTTATAAAATTAGATGCTGGGTCTTAGTTGCAATGATGCTGTGAAGCAGTTACAGAAGATATTTTTTATAAACAGCAATGGATAGAAATGTTGTTGTTGTGTCCATATGCTGGGTGCCATAAAGTTCAAATTGTTAGCTAAAAGTAAATACCTGAAATTGTTAGCTAAAAGTAAATAGAGGAAAGTGTTTAATTAAAATAGTTAAAATAGTAAGCTTAAAGTAAAGAGTCAAAATTGTTATCTGAAAGTGAAAAGTTGAAATTGTTAGCTAAAAGTGAATAGTTGAGATTGTTAGCAAAAAGTGAATAGTTGAAATTGTTAGCTGAAAGTAAACACCGTATTTTCCGGACTATAAGTTGCTCCGGAGTATAAGTCACATCAGTCAAAAAAAAACATATATAAGTCGCACCTGACTATAAGTCACAGGACCAACCAAACTATGAAAAAAAGTGGGACTTATAGTCCGGAAAATACGGTAGTTGAAGTTGTTAGCTGAAAGTAAATAGTTGAAATTGTTAACTAAAAGTAAATTGTTTAAATAGTAAGCTAAAAGTATTTTTTTTAAATAGTAAGCTAAATGTAAATATTTGAAATTGTAAACTAAAAAATAAGTAATTGAAATAGTAAGCTAAAAGTAATGAATGATGATGAATGGCTGAAACGTACAACTTCTGCCACTCTGAGTGTTAGAAGTATAAAGGCAAACTTGAACGAACTGACCTTGAGCGTTAAATTGTATGGAAAAAAATATAGTAACAGTATCCACTTTCATAACTAATAGTGTTTAATAACATATAGTTAAAATAATTTCAAATGAACACATTTGGAACATGACAGGTGGTACTCAACTTCTTCTTTTAGAAAGGGATATTAACTAATATAACTGTCTAATATTGAAAGGCATCCATCACATGATCTCACAATTCCCTAATTACCTTTGTACTCTTCAACGTGCTTATGTGTTACCCAATGTTTATGAAACATTGTTTTTATTACATTATGGCATAACATTGTGATAATTTGGATGTTTTCATTTTATTGTATTTCCAGTGTATTGATGATCCATCCATTCATTCATGCATGTATTCATCCATCTAGGTATAATGAACCTGCCAGCAGTTGCTTTGGGCATCATCACCGGAGGTTTTGTACTGAAGCGTTTCAAGCTGGGTGTCATCGGAGCAGCCAGGGTGTCAATCGCTACCTCCTTCGGGGCCTCATGTCTGCTTTTCATTCAGGTCTTCCTCCACTGTGACACGACAGAGGTGGCAGGTCTGACTGTCTCATATCAGGGGTGAGTGGCATGCAACTATCGTTTTAAATTATACAAGTTAGTGGAGTTAGTGAAGGGGTGGTTCCATTGCAAAGTTTCCTATCACTCAGTCTTTGATTTTAGTTTTTGTTGTTTAAATTACATATTTCCCCCAAAATGTTAGGTTCACAACATACATAACATGAGAAACACACAAATGCTAAATAGGCCTATAGGTCAACATTTGCAACCTAAAGCTTTTTGACTCCATTATGAGTTAAGAATGATATCCATGGAAACAGATTCAAACTTTATTGGAACAGTATACCCTTACAGCATTTCTGTTCATGTCTGTGTGCACCAGGGTTCCTCAAGTGTCCTACAACCAACAGACCTTGCTGTCACAGTGCAACATGGGCTGCTCCTGCTCAATGAAGCATTGGGACCCAGTATGCGCCCACAACGGAGTAACGTATGCCTCACCCTGCCTGGCTGGCTGCCAGACCTCCACCGGCACTGGCAGGGGAATGGTAAGACAGCCACTTTTATTTCCCTAGCAGCATTATCGTTCTGTTTTAAGTCTTGTTTGAAAGTCATATATTGTGTAGCAGCAACCCAGCTACAGTCCACAGTCAAAGGTAATTATTCACGTCTGTCTTCCGGTTCTTTAGATGTTTCATAACTGCACCTGTGCTGGGGAGATGATGACTCCAGGCATGAACATGTCCGCAGTGCTGGGCCAGTGCCCAAGGAGGAGCAACTGTGATTTCATGTTCAAAATCTACATGACTTTTTCTGTAGTGGGGTCCTTTATTTCTGCCTGTGGGGGCACGCCGGGATACATCGTACTGCTCAGGTCAGAGACACTAAAGCTAAAACAGGCTCAGCTCACATCTTTTACGGCTGGGTATAATCATGCCTTATCACATATGTGATGACTTTTTGTGAACTGTCTCTGTAACACTATTGTAGGTAATATTGCATCCTGTGTATTCTTTAAGCTAAAATGCTGATATCATGGTCTGATATGATAACGTTTGGGCTTATCTTCCAGGTCCATACAGCCAGACCTGAAGTCACTGGCTTTGGGTATGCAGACACTGATAGTAAGAACCCTGGGTGAGTATCAAAATGTAGGTTTTCTAAAATCATCATGTTAAAGGTATCTTTTAGCTCACAGGTCACAGGACCATGATTATACTGAAAGCAATGATTAGTTAAATTGGATCTTTTTTTTGGATGTGACTTTTTGTGTTTTCAGGTGGGATACCTCCTCCTATATATTTTGGAGCACTGATTGACCAAACCTGTTTAAAGTGGGGTACCAAGAATTGTGGAGGACGTGGAGCATGTAGACTCTATGATGCTAATAAATTTAGGTACAGTGAAACCAGACTTATTTGTTTGCTAGAATATCCTACTTGTAATAATCCTAAAAAAAAAGATGTGTGTTAATCGTTTAAAAAATGTAATTCTAAAAGTTGAAGTCTGTTTTTACTAAAAAAGAAATGTGGACATTGTTGTTTTACAGTTTGAATTAATCTTATATTAACTACCACAATATTTCGATATTTTGATATATTCTTAATATGAAGCCACAGCCAGCACCTGATTATCTTATCTTAACATAAAGACTGAAAACAGTAGGAAACAGCTAGCCTGGCTACGTCTGAAGGTAAAATAAATCTGCCAACGGCACGTCTAAAGCTCATGAATTAGCATGTTATATTCTTCTTTTGTTTGATCTATACAACATTTAAAGAGTAAAAACTACAAGTTGTGGTAATTATAGAGGGTTATGTGTAGGACTATTTCCAGGAAGTCACTGCTCCCGAACGGATTTCTACACTTTTTACACAAAACACAAGTTTCACTTGATGTAATAGTGTTTTTGTTCAAAACTCAGACAAAAAGTCTGAATGAAAGCACTTCAAAGAAGTAAAAAATTAAACGGAACCTGTTCTAATGTACTTTACTTTCAGAATGACATTCTTGGGGTTGATTACTGGACTCTACTTCCTCTCTAACATGCTCTGGGGAGGCGTCTACCGCACAGTTGTCAAGAGACAGAAGAAGTTAACACTGAGGAATCAAGCTAAAGAAAATGGACTAGAGGGTAACACGGTGGAAAATGGACACGCCAAAATCAGCATTGGCAAAAACAAAGAAGACATGGACAATGAGAGCACTATTTAAGTTGTTTGGGGAAGGCAACACCATTGCATAATGCAGGTGAACAACACAGATTTTTCCATTGCCGAAGTACTGTGCTGCATCCATAGTGGATCAAATGTGGTAATGGTACAGTGTCAGCACTCTGTTGTCTTCGAGCAGTACACCTCTTTTTTTTTAAAAAAAGCTATCATGCTGAAAATATTGACTGCTGTTTGTTTACTTCAAAGGTCAAAGCTTACTTAATTATAATAACAATCAAATGACATTTAATTATACACAATCAACTTCTGCACAAAAACATAAACTTAGAGGTCATTTTTAGCTCTACTTCAGTCAAGAAAACATAATGGATGCTATTCACTCGTGATGATGTTCACTTATGAAACGTTTCAGTATAATGTCAAAGGAAGTAAGAAAAAAAAAAGTCAAATATTTGGAGAACAACTTTACCTTTTTTGGTAGTTTGCAGCTCCAAAGAAACCTACTTGCTCTGAGGCCAAATATGAATAAATTGAAAGGTGTGCCAATGCACTAATTTGCTTACTTGTCCAGAGTTAGATGAATAGACCAATATCACTCCCGTGTCTGTTAGGTAAACATATGAAGCTAGCATCAGCAGCATGTTAGCTGTGTCCAAAGGTAACAGATTCAGCCTACTAACACCCCCTGTTCCCATTCTGTGTGCTAAGCTAAGCTACCTGGCTATCTTCAAATTTGAACTGCAGGCATGAGAGTGATCAAGCATTTCATCTAACTATATAGGCATTCTGTTTCTAGAGAAACTGTCAGGTTTTTAGTCAAGCAAAAAAACTGTTTCTTAGTACCAAAGGTAAACAACACACACAGACACACACAGACACACACACACACACACACACACACACACACACACACACACACACACACACACACACACACACACACACACACACACACACACCGAACAGTTTTTCATTAACAGGTGCCTGTTAACCTTTATTCTGGCTGTTGCCCCATTGACATTTGACATGTTCTGGATATCTCACCGGTCTGACTTTTACGCCCACTTCTTGTTACATTACATAATTATAAACAAGCCCTAAAGGTCATGAACACTCATATAATCCTCTGACTCACTAGTGTTTAGTGTCTGGGAAAGTTTTCTATAGTTTGGACAGTGGACTAAGAGTGAGTGAAGTGTAACTTAAACTTGATTGTACTTTGTTTACTCTGTTATACAATGTAGTTGTCAATGAAAATATATCATCAGCTATACAATTTCTGTTAATTATGAGAATTTAAATATCGAGTTTGATGTTATTATTGTGCCCATATATTAGGTTTCATCATTTCTGCCTTTTTATTTTTTGTTGATTGTCCTTGAAGTGTATCTGTTATTATTAAAGACAAATGCCAACTATATGTGATCACAATATATGCCTTTATTAATTCTTTTTTTTCTTTTTCTTTTTTTACACATTTTACTTCTAACTTATTTTTTGGCCCTCAATTTACACGTGACAAGTTATACGTTTTCCATAAGCTCACTGTTATGACCCTCCTAAAGCAGCTATAATCAATATTTTAATATTTACAGCAGAAGACGACTCATGATCATGAGCATGGTCAATGGCAGCAATAACACAGGGGTCCTTAATCAATGGCAGTCCAGTCTACAGTTGTGAACCTGCTGACCTGACAGACAGGGTGAGTTAATGTACAATTCCTCTTCTAAAAATGAAAAAAATGTTGTTCATCTCTGTCTTACAGTCCCTTAAGTGTGAAAAAGTAAACAATGACACAAGAGTGTCTAAAGTGTTTGGCTTTAATATAATTATTAATTAATTAATACTAGCTTGAAGCCTCTATATAACTAACAATTCAATCAATATTTAGCGCAGTGGTGTTATTCACCTTTCACAGATCATGGTAGGATGATTCACTCATTTTTCATAAAAAATACATGTTCAGACTCTTTTTTGTGTGTACATTGGAAAAAACCTAGATACAAAACATAATTTCTTTTTGCATTTTTAAACTTTTTTTCATGGGATGATGTTCATAAATAGAGATGACACCTCGTCTGTTCAGGCTTGTATTGAAAGTCAACTTTATTTATGCAATGTTTGGCAGCAAAAGAGAAAAAACTACTTTTTACTTTTCTCGATTTTTTCAACTTAAACATAACAAGAGTGTTAACGTTGAAGGTTGTTATTACATAACCAGGGCCGTCAAACTAACTCCTCTTTGTTTACTTTGTGCCTCACCACAAACACTCTTTCTTTTAATGGACTAAATGTTTATTTTTTATTTATGTTTACTGTAACGGTTATGACCAGTAATTACAATACTGTATGATTGCTAAACCCTTTTGTCACCAATAGCCCAGTAATGCTTTACTTTAGTGTAGGTAAGATTTTTAAATTCGTCAACATTTCTATTTTAGCCTTAAATGGAAATTATATAAGCTCTTCTGTATTCATACCCTTTATTAAATTTTTCCACCTACCATAATTTCATTTTTCCTCGATGTCTTGTTGCTCATGAATCTGTGAGACTGTGCAGCGTCTGGTTTCACCAGCAGGCTACACTCTACAACAAAATATCCACTGAAAGGTACTGCAATACCACTGAAGGTGTCTCAGCTTCTATTTGTACACACTATAGCCAGTCAGACAGGACATTTTGTAATGTAGAATTTTAAAAAGCATGTTAAAAACAGTACCTATGTACTAACTTGCAGATGGTCTCATGGCGCCCTGATGCAGTGACAAACTGCATTCCTGTCTGAAAGCACCTGGAACTACAGTGATAAAAGACAGGTAAAACACCAAATGCAAAATTCCAGAGCCAAGTATCATTTTTTCAGAATAGGGAAAGTGGTAAACACTTCCTTCACTGTTGCCGTGCAGGAATGTGAATGCTCTAATCTTAATCTTTGGAATTTGTGCAGGGCCAAAGCTGATTGAGTGACCTGCTGCCTGGCTGCCTGAACCCCCCCACCGGCCACTGGACTAATACAGCATTCCCTGTATGGTATACACTAAGACACACTGTTAATACTGACACTCTGTTCCATTTTTAAGGATCTTCATCAAAGCAATTCAGCAAATCTGAATGGGGTTGATTTTAGGTTAAAGTGTCCTAGTGCAATATGTATTTTATAAGTGTTATTAGGAGATAATGATATATATTCTTGATATGACTTAACCTGATTTCGTATACAGCTCTTTTAAAAATTCCTGTTTAAAGCAACACGCATCTACTATTTTGCCTTTGGGAAAAATAAATAAATCCAAAGGGCCTGGTTTGAAGTTACCAATCTGTCTCCCCTTTCCATCTCCCCCCTCTTGTTGCTGTCCCCCTCCTGGAATGGCCATGTGTGTGGAATAAAAATGTGTGAGGCCCTTTGTCCCGCTGCTTCCAAGGAACTGCTCTGACCTCACACAGGAGAATAGGAGATTGGGGAGAGCAGGTTTTCCTCCTCTCAGTAGGAGGGGAGACAAATATCTGCTTACAGAGGAGCAGAAGAAGAAGAGAGGGCCGACCCTGCACCCCCTGCACCCCCCCACCCCACCTGCCCTGGTGATGCACTAGCTATTTTTATAAACTTCCTCAGTATGCTTTGCAGTAGTGATTTTGTAATCTATTTCTCTATTTATAACATAATTTGAATTCCTCTGATAAGACTCGCTGGCCAAGATTGGATCTGACTTTAAAGGCAGGCTGCGCTTCTGAGTATTAACTATGCTAAACCTGAGGGGGATTATTGGAGTTATGAGGTGAAACACATACTGGTTAATTGAGTACTTTATATTAGCTCCCCCCTTCCCCCTGGACTACCCTCTCAAGTTTTCCAGAGGACAAATGAGTCGATATCGGAAACCATTTTACTCTCTGTTATGGATTCAACCTGCAGCAGCTCCTGAAGTTGACTGAGCGGAGAGGATTGTGAGGAGAAGCTGGTGGAGTTAACACAGGTACCGGTACAGCTGCTTTTTCCCCACTCACTTTACAAATTCAGACATTAGAGAATGAAGTGACATGATTGGCATTATGGCATTGGCCATAAACCTCCTCATAAGTTGATACTGATTGTTAAAATGTATCTCTTTTTAACCATTACAATTGTACTTTTATATGCTCATACTGTAGCAAATGACTGAGAATCTGAGCTCCTTTAAACTGTCAAATATTGTAAGATACATTATTATGCAGATTACTAATGTAGTGATGACTGAAAAACTATGAAAAAGTATGTCTATTTGCAGATGATCATTGCTGTAAGTAAACAACTGACGATTTTTGAAAAAAATCAGTTACATTTTTCAGAAAATGAATAGTTGTTAGATACTACGTGTACTATGAATACATCTAAATATACAAAATGTATGCATGAGATATATGAAATGAGTGGATAAACCAAGTTTAAAGAAATAGTTGAAATATACAAGGAAATATTCTTATTCATGTTCGAGAGCTGGATGAGACCCATTCGTAGATAAAAATGTAGCTACAACAAACAACTGGTTAGCTTAGCTTAGCATGAAGAAACAAGAAATAAATGAGATGTTAAGTGTCAATAAGTGGGCTTTCAAGGTGCTGGTATAGGAAGATTTTGTTAGCTTTGAAATGAACCAGGCTAGCTATTTAACCCTGTTACCAGTCTTTATGCTAAGCTGGGCTAACAGGCTCACTGGCTCCAGCTACATATTTACCATACAAACATGACCGTGGTATTGATCTTCTCCTCTAACTCTCAGCAAGAAAGGAAATTAGATTATATCCCAAAATGTTAAACTCTTCCTTTAAGTAGGTCTACCATTCACTACTGGAGATAATATAAGCTGTTAAAAATGTTGTGATTTAACACATCATAGTATTAAAGAGTGAATTCAGTCAAAACTCATTTTCCTTATCATTAGCCTGACCTCATTTGTCTATGTATTGTCGATGTGTGCTTTTCTTGCAGTGGCCTGAGGACAGGTAGATAGACCGGCAGACAATCGTTGAGTGTAGGATGGAGGAAGCAGCAGTCGAAGACGGAGACAATATGACCAGCCAGCAGGCTCTGTGTGTCCCTGATCAGGGGACCAGGAAACGCTCTGGCATCTCCACTCTCAAAGTAAAAAACGAAAAGCTTTCTGTAATCAACACTCCTCTGCTGGTTACTTGTAATTCTGTTCTTCTTCATGGGCTAAAGCAGAGCCCGTCTAGGGAAAGCCTGTTCACTCCCTATTTAGCCCCATTGTACCGAATTTGGTTGCAGTTCCACCAGAGTTCCACTGGGGGTGATCGCAGGTGAGTGCAAAATGAATGGGACTCTATCGAGCTAGACGGCTAAATTTGTCTCTTTCGCCCGATTGTCGTTGATAAATCTCAGATTTGATTGTAGTTTTTGTAAGTTCAACATGGATTATAGGTCAAAAGTTGAATGAACGAGTACTTGTGTCCTTTCGATTTCTTACAGGTTGAGTCGTTGTTGCCCATAACACGCTAGCATTCTGCTAATGAATGCTGATTGGTCAGTGAAGGACTGATTACGACCAGAGATCCCGCTTGACGGCATCCGAAGCGGAACCAGAATGTCTGGCCGTATATGTGTATGACGTCATTGACATTTTAAAAGGCTTTTTAGAACAAAAAAGCGACTTTAAAAAAATCTAGGTGTGTATTTTCTTAGCCTCCCCTTTTGAATGTAACATTCAAATTACTAGACAAAAAATGATATCCTGAGAAAATGGATTTTGAGGGGGTATAGCTCCATAGACCACCATTCATTCTACACTCACCTGTGAGCCCTCATATGGAACCAGAGTGAAACTGCAACCAGTTCAGAAGCCAGAAGTATCCAGCGAGTGGAAGTTCTTCCCTTATTAGAAATTCTTTGGCTAAAGTTCATTCTGTTGATGCCATCAGGGTAAATTGCTCTAGATAAAACCATGAATTAAAAGCCTAAAAGGCAACACGATGGTGCAGTTGTTTACACTGCCCCCTCACAGCAAGCAGCCAAACTTTGATAAGCGTGTATAGATGGGAAATGGATGTAATGCTTAAAATGTCAAACGCAGTGTCATCAGTTTTTGGTCAATTGAACATTTATAGAGATATGCTTTCCCCCAAAATTATGTTGAATCAAGCCAAGAGCTGATCTTGATGTTTTCGAAAATCTTTGCAGGCCACATTTCTACTCTGGATCAGCATATCAACTTTTGTCAAACACTTCAGTATCAGGCCGGAACTCGAACTTGCCTGATTGCAGCACTACATCAAAATGTGCAAAGTTAATGGAGCGTTTCTCCAAAAAACACATCGATACAACAATTTCACCCAAGACTTTTTTTTTCCTCAAGGGGTCCGGAGCTCAGTCTGTTGATATTGGATTGAAAAGCAAATTTTCAGAATCATCACCAAATACACCCTAACAGTAAAATAAAATATACACATAGTTTATAAGCTCTAATTAAGGATTTTCAAGAGAATTCACAGTGGTCCAGACCTGTCAGATTGAGTCCATCCCAATCAAGTTATAAAGCTGAAAATGGAATGATCTGTAGCAATACAGTGTAATAGGTGAAATACTGTGCATAGCAGAACATGCTGGAGAATTGCAATAATCCCAGATGGGAATTAATTTAGTAATAAAGGAACTCCAGGGTGCCCATACATAGATTCAAATCCAAAGGATGTGGAGGCTGCAGAGGAGGAGGCAGAAACCACAGGCCTATAGCATTAAATGGTGGATATTTATCAGAAAATGACAGACAACTTTTCATACACTTGGATGTAATATAAATAAATAATCAGCCTATTTTGATGATTTATGTTCTCCCTTGTGTTTTCTAGTTGTTTATTGTGGCGCTGTCCTTCGCCTCCTTTTCCAAGGCTCTGGCAGGAACCTACATGAAGAGCTCCATCACCCAGATTGAGAGACGTTTCGACCTTTCCAGCATGCACATTGGACTCATAGATGGCAGTTTTGAGATGGGTACCATTGATCGGTTTATTTAACCCTAATCTTTTGTGTATCTGATCAGTTTTGTTTCTGCCACGTTTTCTGTGTGACTCTGTAGCTGACGATTCTCTAAATGTATAGGGTTTTCTTCTGCTCTCTCGGTTTCTCTTTCTTGGAGGTAGGCAACTTGTTGTTTCTTGCTGTGGTCAGCTATTTTGGGGCCAAGCTACATCGGCCCAGATTCATTGCTGTGGGCTGTTTGGTCATGGCTGTAGGGTCCTTTCTCACCGGCCTGACACACTTCTTCATGGGACGGTAAACATCAACAAACGCCCAATTTTTAGAAACTTTTGCAAAACAAAAATGATTAAAAATGATTAAAAATGATCTTAAATGTCTCATTGTGGTTTTCACAGTTACAAGTACAACACAATCATTCAGGTTTTCCAGAATGACAGTGTGAACATTGCCGCCTGTGCGGATCCACTGAAAACAGAAGTACCTGAAATTCAGATAGAGTCTTCTGTGGAAGACAACAAAGGTAAGACAGTGGGCTACACACATGGTTCAAATAGGTGCCATCAAAATGATTTCCATCATTAATGTGGATGTCCGTTAATCTAAATCTGCAATAAGCAACAGTTTTATGCAAGGTAGTATACACTCATCTCCAAACCATATGGGTTGTTCATTCATACCCTCTAATACAACCCAGGAGCGTTTCTTTGTCCTCATATCTAAGACAACGTAACGGTCGTGCAGGATGCAGAAGGTAGCGTAGTTTTGTTTGTTCCATAAAGTAAAAAAAAAACTTTAACTTTTTTAAACATGACACAAACCCCGGTCTTTAGAGTAAACATCCTGTATTTGTTTGACCTATCCACCACCCCCAACCTGCCTCCGTACACAGAATTCGGTGCTCTTATACTTTGTCACCTTATTTCCTGCTTTGCTCCCATCATAATTACTATGGCCACTAGAGGGCCCCCGCACTATAAACCTAGATATGCGTTGTATTTGCTGCTTGAACAGACGACTTATGGTGACGTTTTTCAGAGGACAGTCTCCTCATTAAAACGTCAAAGTGCAAATTTGAAACTCAAATGCTGCTAGTGTTGCTGTATATTCTTAGTTGTTACGTCAATACTTACAAAGTCACATATCTGCACTTGTATTTTGAACTGAAGAAGAAGTATAGCACAAGAATTACAAACCTAACAATAAAACACGCACAGTACTGGTCACATGGGTGGAAAAGTCAGCTGTCAACCTGGTTATTACTTTCTACTCGTGGAGTTTAAACGAATCAATCGGGACAAACTAATTGTCATGGCTGAAAGCAGAAAGCTAGGAAAGCATTGTCGGAGAAACAGAGAAAGAGGAAACAGCAGACTGACCGAGCGAGGAGACAGACACGAGTAAACATAGGAGCTGCCAAATGTCTAATCCGAAGCTGTAGCTGAGCTCTATAGAGAAACCTGCGAGCAAAAACCAAGAAAACAACGAAGAAATGGCCAAAACTGCATAGCGCCCCTTTAACATAAAACCTGGTTCATAAACCTTAACAACTCACTGTCTTTCTTTCAACCATCCCTGGAATGCACTGATCCTGGACTGAGCTTCAGAGCCACTCACCTCCCGTGCCGTCTACTACCTTCTGCTCACAGCCGCTGAAGTTATCCACCCCAAAGCTACACCTCTTGGGTGGCTAATGATCACCTAGCTGAAACATCTAGAATTTGAATCTGACAGTTGTTAATGCAGTATTCACATGAACAGTGCCAAGGATCAGTTTGTGTGTGGACTGCAGATTAAGCACAACAAGAGCTGAAAGCTGAAAAAAGAAAGACAGAATAATATACATGGGACCATCAGGTCATAGAGCATCACTGAGAAAGCAGACATGTGTAATGTTGAATGATAATAAATTCAGCTTGGACACATATCTGTTTATGTATTCTTCAATATTTGAGATGCTACTTCAGCCTTTCTGTTGTTGAGCAATAATACATTTTTCTTCTCTTGAAAACACATCATACACCCACGGAATATAATGTATTGATCCTGTTCAGCCATTCGGATGAGATGTATTTAGAAAGAAACAGAATATGGAAGTCACATACAGTACATGTGGTATGTAAGCTTTTGAATCAGCACCACATTGCGGTTTGAGCCTTTAGTTTCTTTTTCTCAATAACTTGTGAATGGGAGGGGGGCTTTTACACATGCACCAAAGTCTTCTTTTAGAAACAATGTTATGATAAGAATCTCTGTGAATAGTGCAGACAATACATACATGCACACACATGCATTGCGTTGTGACTTGACCTACTTGTAAAAATGGATGCTTTTTCTACATTTGAGTTTAGGAATTGCACTGACCTTTGGTGATTTTAAACAAAATTGTTTAAAATACATCAGCGATGTTATAAAGCAGTGTCTGTGAAAACTAGATCTTTGTAATCAATATCATGTGTTCCTATTGTGTGTTGTCTTTATGAAGCCTGTGTGAGAGAGTCTGGTTCCAACATGTGGATCTATGTGTTCCTGGGGAACGCTCTGCGGGGGATCGGAGAAACCCCGGTCACACCTCTGGGCATCTCTTACATCGACGACTTTGCTAAAGAGGAAAACTCACCCTTCTATATAGGTAAGGTATTTTTGCTCATTTTGGGTTTCCAGTGGGATTTTTAAAGGGTTCAAATGACATCAATTGTGTTAACCTACAGACACATTTCTTAAAATGTACACGTAGATTGAAAGTATTTTCTGGTCATGTGTGTCCTTTACCTTCTCAACCAGATGTATTCCCGACTGGAGTTCTAATAGAATTCCTCTTTTTACCTCCTCTCTTCCAAACCGCATCATACAAAATGTTTATCGATTGATTGTTTTGTTATTTGCAGCTTGTCTCCAGACCATCACTCTCCTGGGCCCCATGTTTGGTTTCCTCCTGGGCTCCTATTGTGCCAAACTATATGTTGACATTGGATATGTTGATATCGGTAAGTGTAATGTGTTTGTTTTAAAAGAAGTATGTATGGGCACCTGGGTAGATCACCTGGTAGAGCGGTCGCCCATATATAGAGGTTTGCTCCTCGACGCAGTGTCCGCGGGTTCGACTCCGACCTGCGGCCATATGCTGCATGTCATTCCCCCTCTCTCTCCCCTTTCAAGTCTAAGTTGTCCTATACAAATAAAGGCCTAAAACGCCCAAAAAATCTTAAAAGAATCAGTATGTATCAGTCATTGTTAGTCTCTAAAAGCTAACCTTAGCTCAATTAGCTAGCCAGCTACCGCTGATAAAATTGGTCGTGTTTGGATGGGCAGCAAGTCTCTCAAGAGTTTTCCCAAATCTAGGGTTACCATCTAGACACAACCGATAAAATCTGCAATTGACAGTCTTCATTTACCTCCTACATGGCTTCATTGATAAAATTGACGGTCGCCAGGGTAGAAATGAGAAGCCTGCTCTAGTCTATCTCTTTCTGAAATCAAGGCGTAATTGTTTTTTAAAAATTACAATGAATTTAGAATGAAGCGCCTCCTGTGTAGACAGGCCGACAGATTTAAAGGGAACAACGCTTTTTGGCTAGAATATCATGTTTTGACAGATGGTGACTCTGGCAAAATGGAAAAATCCCATTTGCTTTATATCGAGGGAACCAGGGCAATGCTTACTTCCAAGTTGGAAATACACCATCCCTGCAATACTCTATATGGTCACTTCACACAAAGGAAGTGACAGATGGAAATTGCAAATGAAACTGATAAATTAAACGCATATCAGGCTTCTTGTTCCCGCTGTGTACGCACTCAAATGCTCTTTCCTGTCATCCAGAAAGTGTGACCATCACTCCTAAAGATGCCCGCTGGGTGGGTGCCTGGTGGATGGGCTTCATGGTGTCCTCCGCCCTCCTCCTTATCTCCAGCATTCCTTTCTGGTTCCTGCCTCGCTCGCTGATAAAGCAAGAGGGAGACGACGGCAAAGCCAACTCCCACCCGTGGGACCCTAGATGGGACAGAGGATGCCCCCAACAACAATCACAACCTCAAGCTGACTGACATCGCTAAAGGTTGACACAATCCTCCTCTTCTTCTTCTTCTTCTTCTTCTTCCTATAACAGAACACTGATGATACGTTATTTCATTTCCTGATCAAATTCACTATTTAGTACAGATTTGGTATTATAATACATTTCAGCATGAGTGCAGTTTTATGGTCATTGCTTGATTTTCCCTGGATGTGCTCCCACAGGGTTTTTCCCCTCGCTGAAGCGCCTGTTGGGAACTCCTACCTACTTCCTGCTCCTTTGTGGGAGCATCCTGAAGTTCAACTCTTTCATTGGCCTGTTCACCTTCAAAGCCAAATACATGGAGCAACAGTTTGGACAGTCTGCATCTAGAGCCAACTTCCTCATAGGTGAAAAATAAATATAGATAAACTTATTTGCTATATATAGAAATATTATACATTTGCATCTCTGTTCTTCCCATAGCGAGGATATTGCCCGTATGTGCTGGTCTGATGTATTGGTTACGGAATTCAAGCTTTCGATTAGATTTTTTTTTTTTAAATAATACAGACATAATAATAATAATTTTTGGGAAATATGTATTATATATATTAGTGTCATTTTTTGCTGAGAGTCTACCATAGACTGTATGAAAACGCTCTCTATGCTAAATATGGAGCTAAACCCAGAAGACAGTTAGCTTAGCATACTATAAAGACAGGAAACAGTTAGCTTGTCCTTTTACCATTTTAAATTGTTTGTTAATTTTTGAGATATGTTGTTTAAATTAGTGAGCTGGTAGGCAGTTTTTTCTTTTTTTAACTTTTGGACAGAGCCAGGCTAGCTTTTTCCAGTCGTTATACTAATCTAATCTAACAGTCTCCTGGCTGTAGCTTCTTGTTTAGCGCACAGGCATGAGAGAGGTATCAATCTTCTCAATTAACTCTCAGCAAAAAAGCAAATATGTGTATTGTGTGTAAAGAAAGAGTGAACATTTCTCACTTGGGACCTACCCTGGAAATCCAGAGCTCTCATGAGAGCACAATTTGAATTTGCTCAGCGAGTCACTCTGGCATTCAGTAATAATGCTCATTACCTATGCCCTTAGAGCCGAGCTGCACCGATCACATCGGTATATCTGATATAGGCGGGCCAGAGGCGAGCTAAACAGATGACGACAGCGCTGCGAAGTCGAAGTCCGGAATCAGTCAGTACGTTGGTCGTAGTGTTATCCAATTGCGTGCAGTGATATTTTCAAATGCATGCTTGGTGCCGCCCCTCGAGTTGGACCATTTTCATTACTCATAGCCAGACCCTTAATCTTTCGGATTTGGGTCTGGATTTCCAGGCTACAAGGCGAAATGTTTGATTACGTTTAAACAGATAAAGCAATGTGCACACACTCTGTAAGAGAGTTACAACATAAATAGGACTGTCAGCATTAACAATTAATCGCGATTAAGAAAATGTAATCGTTAGCCCTAAACATAATCTATGATTAGTGTTCTATGATTAGGCAGTTTGCATCCCTGAGATAAAGTTCAAAAGGCAGTGCTTCAGTTGGCAGTGCCTGGTGTCTCCTGGTATACTGAGCGCTTCTGCTCAAAGCTTAAACACTCATAGAGAAAAATATGATAGGGTGTCTGATAGTGTGAGACTTTCAACTATAAGAGGGGCCTCCCAGTGTCTAGACCCCCTCTGTGTTTTTCTTCTAGGTGTGTTGAACCTGCCAGCAGTGGCTGTGGGGATCTTCCTGGGAGGGCTGCTGATGAAGAGGTATAAACTGAGTTTGGTGTCAGGAGCTCAGCTCTCTTTCGCCACATCCTTCATGGCATACCTCCTCCTGCTGCTGCAGTTTGGCACCAAGTGTGATAACATTCCCATGGCTGGCCTCACCATCTCATACAACGGGTCAGTGATGAGACATAAGGGGTGTGTGACCACAGCTTTAACAAACCAAAATAATGTACCAAAGGAAGTCCTTTTCACAGCCTCAAAATACAATGCAGCAAAGTGTAAAATGTAAACCCTTTTTGCCCTGCAGGACGCAGAGTATATCATCCGACAGGGATATGCTTTTTTCGGAGTGTAACAGAAACTGCTCGTGTTCAGCAGACGAGTGGGACCCCGTGTGCTCAGACAGCGGCATCACCTACATCTCTCCATGTTTGGCTGGCTGCCTCGGCTCCAGTGGATACGGCAAGAACACAGTAAGGGCTGCACTCGTGGATGCATGAACATACAGTGTTTATAGAAATAGGAACTCTTTATGATTAGAAAATCCTCTTTCACCCTGAAGACCTTCTGAGCAACATCACCATAAGCTGATTAAGCAAAGGTTTATCAGCCATACCATGCAGCCCACATCCCTTATTCCAAAGAAACACTCCTCAGCAGTCCACACCCAGCCCTGAACATTTCACTGAATGAAAGAACTGAATCATGACAACTCCAAAGAATTATAAATAAAGCTACTCGGATAGCACTCCGAATCCGTTTCGGGCAGCGCTCTTCTTCAGCGTGTGCACAGACAATTACAAACTCCAAAGAAATACAATATTAATTTCTTCACTTTCTCTCCCTGTTCATCAACTCTCTCTGTCAAGTAGTTACTTTATCAAAGCATAAATTCATGTTCCTTTCTCTGGAATTACTACCAATGTCAGATTCAAAGCCCTTTCAGTTTAACTGCATTACTTATTTCTCATTATTGCATCACATTTGTTGTTTTAAGGTCCCACATGTCAGAATTCTGTAAATAACCACATTTGTCACCTAATGGTTGATTATTGATAAGGTTATCATAAGATAAGTGTAGTCCACTATACTCCTCCATACTCAACTCCTTCCCACATTTTTCTGTGACCTGTTTATCCAGTCATTCATCTACTATTTTGTTGTCATTGTTTGTCACTTAATTCCCAGTGTTTTCTCTCTCTCTTTCTCTACCAGGTCTTCCACAACTGTAGCTGTGTGTCCGCCTCCTTCCCAGCAGGCAGCAGTACATCGGTGAGGCTGGGCCAGTGTCCGCATGCCAAGGACTGCAGCCGCAGTTTTACCTCCTACATGGCTGTGTCTGTTCTCAGCTCCTTCATCAACGCTCTGGGAGCCACACCTGGCTACATGGTCATCATACGGTCTGTGTATCCATTCCTGGCAAGAAGGAAATAATGAGAAGTGGGAATATTAGCACTACTGTAGATCATTCTTATGATTTGAACCTAAGTGAGTCATGAGTGACATCATAAACATCATCGTTCTGATGCTGCAGCTTCATATTTAGCATACAGACGTGAGAGTGGTATCTATCATCTTATCTTATGCTAGGCAAGAAAGCAAATAAGCATATTTACCCAAAATGTATTTTTAACTATTCCTTTAAAGACACTGATTGGTGTAGCATATTTCTACAAAAGGATTTATACAAATGACCCTGTGTTGTTTTATAATTATAGCTGCATCTCACCAGAGCTCAAATCCCTTGCACTGGGTATCCAGGCCTTGGTAACTAGGACTCTTGGTAAGCTTCATTGCTTTCAATTGCAATTGTGAAATAAATTTTTTTACTTGCTTTGCAATTTTAGCACAGTTTCTGAAGCAGAAAACTAAAGCTCCCTCCTCTGGTAAAAATGACACCTTTAGTCTAGTTTGAGTGCACATTTTTGTATTAGTTTGGCATGTGGCAGTCAAAATAAGATCATATGAGAAATATGATTGAGGAGGGACACAATATTCCTCTCCATTGCAATATGTAACAGTGCATATTTGGGCGATACTTTGTCTGTAGGTGGACTTCCTGCACCCGTGTATTTCGGAGCCCTGATTGATTCAACATGCCTGAAGTGGTCAGTCAAAAAGTGCGGGGGCAGGGGGACTTGTCGCATTTATGACTCTGAGATGTACAGGTACGACATGGGCCACAAATGTGCAAACAGAACGTGATTGCTAAAATGAATTTGCTAATAGAAGTGTTGAGTGTTTCTCCAAAACTTTCTCCACCATAGCAATACAGATATCTGCCCTTTAATGCCTTCTGTGCATCTTTTGTCTCTATATTTTCAGGATCATCTTCCTGGGTCTGATCACATGTCTCAGTGGTTCCTCGTATTTCTTCATCATTGCCGTCATCGTCCTCCTCAGACGACAGTTTCGAAAACCAGAGCGAAAACCAGAGCAAAAACCAGAGACGCGGAATAAAAAAGCTTCAAAGTCAATTGAACTTCAAGCCCCATTAAACCCCACTGAGGGCCAGTCCGGCGCTCCTAAAACTCCCAAACCGCGTCATGCTCCCAAAGTTTGGGTAAGGATCGCAACAGATCTGGAGGAGGGAGGTGAGGTTCACAGAACAGAGCAGCTCTACCAATATGGCAGACCTAGCTCCTCAGATAACACCCAGGAGAGACAACAGCTGAAATCCTTAACAGATACCACTGTTGAGTTGACCCCTCTTCCAAGTGAGGAGGCAAAGATGGAGATGGATGGGCTGAAGTCAGAGGACGAGGTGAAAGAGGGAAAAGACGAGGTTTGCCAGGGGACGAATGCACGGTTGGAAAAAGAGGACCGTCTCACAGATGACAAGGAGTTAGAGAAAGAAACAACACACACTAAAGAAACTGACGGCCCACAAAACTAAAGTGTTCACCGATGTGTTCTCAAACGAGGCCAACTGGGACAGTGAATGTTATTGAGTTTGGCTAAAAGTCACATTTACTTGGATTGTCAAGAGGGATTGCTTTTTCATCTGGGCTGTACCATGATCTATGCTAACAGTATTTCTTTCCCCTTTTTATTACACTATAGAGCTGTTTTATTACACTTAGTCCTGAAGAGGAAATGGGCTACCAGTGATCCCATTTTCACAGCTGTAGAAAAATAGTACAGTCCTAGTTTTTGACGTATATAAAAATGGAATAGCACCGGATGTGCACATTGACCAACAATTCAAAATATTGACTCATGTATTACATATTGTGTAGTACATGATTACACAGCAGCCCTGCAATTTCCAAAACATTATAGAGTCTTGGCCGAAATAAATGTTTTTCTTTTTATGTCAATAAATGAATCCTTGAATGTGTGATATTATTGCCACATTACATTTTGCAGATCCGATCTATGCACAGCAACATACATCAAACCAATGCTAACACACTATAATGCTGTGAACACAAATAACGTGAAAATTAGGTTCCTCACAGGTGGCTTATGTGCTAAAAGTGCAAATTGATTTTTAAACATCAGGTGTGGCATTGTTAATTAAACCTGCAGTAATCGATTTTTTTGGTAACTTGGGGGCAGCACAGCAAGGTGTACATTTATACAACGCTGGCATATTATCACCTTATAACGATGAACTCATCTGGAGTCGTGTTTCTGGCCACCTAATGAATGTAAGTCCAATATTCACTCTGGTTTGCTCCCTCAACAACTGAGGGAATTATCTGGCTCTCTAGCTGCTTAATGCTTTGCTATGTTCACCAGCTAGTTGCTAACTGTCAGTCTGCCATTTGGTTTTGGGCAGGTAGTGTACAATGCACCAAAACATTAAAGTTGCATGCCGTAAAAACCAAAACAATTAGTTGAAAGATAGTATAAGGCTCTATAAAGTGGAGAGCATCTACAGAGTTAGGTGATGAATCTCTGTGTGTTTGGCAACACAAGCTACGCCTTTTTTTCACATCGCTGTTGTTTGCTGTTGCTGTTGCACATGTTTTTTGATCCATTGTTGATATGAAAATATTGATTATAGCAGCTAAAAGTATGGATAAAAGTGAGGTTTGTTTGTCTGGACACAGGCACAGGTCTCATGTCTTACATTAGTTGCATATATAGTAGTAAAATATATCCAAAATTGAAGATCACTTTGAGTTCGCTCTCTTTGAATGCCTTCTTTCAACCACTACTGTTGTGTACACCGCCACTAGTGGAATCACAGAACTACTACGATTCAACATTCACAAATGGGAAACTCACCATTTGGCCTAACTGTATGTATGAGCTTCATAATGTTCAAAAACATGTTATAAGTACATTCATTTAGAGAAGATATCAGTGCAATAATTAGGCTTGAAGAAATAAATGAGCAATATTAGTCAGACAAAATCACAAACCGCCATTCCTGACCAAAGAGTCATTCATTAACTAACTGTTCCCAGTATAGGTGGGTGTTGCTGACGTTAACTGTATATTTTTGTCTGTGGATGCATCATCGGCCAGACACACACACACACACACACACACACTGATTACGTGTGTGTGTGTGTGAGGGCTTCTCAGAGAGATCTCTGTGACCGTCAGTTGTGTTCCTCCAATTGTGCGTAGGTATTAGATGTTGTTTAAGTAGTGCACCATGCAATATTGGACACACTTCCAGTCCGAGTTAACAATAATGAACATGAACATCATTATCAGAGGCCACAGCAGCAATACCTTTACTGGCACTGGCTACTAATCTACTAATCATCCCCCCCCGTGACTCTTGATCCCTCTTATGTCCATCACTAGATGAATACTAGATGAATACTAGATGAATACTAATTGAGCTTGTGTATTGGAGCTTCCAAGCCCAAATCTCTGCACTGAATGTGAAAATGCTGCTATATAGAGGAAATAAGAATGGACTAAGAAGAATTTATGATACCTTAAAGATTGTGGAGGCTCACTTACCATTTCTGTAAACTGAGGGTTAGTTGTGCTATCAGTGACTTTGTTTCTGTGACGGGAGCAGGAAATTGAGCTGCCACCAGCATCATCATCTGGCTCCTAACAACACCAAAGTAACCCAACGGACAAGAAAACAGAGTGACACAAGAGACATGTATCCCCAGACTATATCTTATTAAAATAGACTTATAATCCTACACATACCACCCACTTTCTTCTTTATCTCCCTTTCTCTGCTTTTTCTGTCTTCTATCTTTTCTTTCACCCCATTCTTTCTTTAAAGATTGTGCACATTAGCCTTTCTAAATACCTTGCTCAGATCCACTAGAGAAGTTTAATATTTAATAGGTTAATTATATATTAAATCATTATTATTTTATCAACCAGCATTTGCCAATGACAAGGATAGAATACATTAAACAGGCATTGACAAAAACCTGTAGTGGCCAGACAATCCTAAAGTAGTTGCATTGTTTGTTAAATGTACTGCAGAAAAATTACCCTCGAAATGACAAATGTGAGTGTCAGGGAAGGGTGGAGTAACTTAGCTCATCATAACTTTGCTTCAGAAATAGACCGTAATGTATATGCAAACTATATAATCCATGTAAAGTAGTAAAATCTTTGTGTGCAGTTACTGCAGGTTTTCTAGGTAAAGCTTACAGGAAACACAGGGTGTTTGCTGGACCTCGGTGGGTTTGGGGGGGGGGTGTTAAATGTCCATTAGGACTGCACAATATCTCTCTGTTAGCTCACAGTTGTGGTGAAACCCACCAGCACTTATCAGCAGCCTACAGCCTGTGGTGGCATCTCCCCACTGAGACTGTGGGATGAACGTCAGGAACATGGTCAAGGTAGTCATTATAAATGTTATGTTATGTTCTTGAATTCTGTGATAATTGCATTTTTATGACTGCCCCTACAGTATATCGCTAGTTCATTTTCTATTTAATCCAAACAAAGCCCTGTTTCAGATGAAAACACATGCAGCAGAGCTAAAAATGTAAAAGAATCTAATAAGAATTGTTTGAGAGATTTCTGTATTTGTGTTTTTTCTGCTTTTTTTAATCACTGATTTAAAGTGGGTGTAGTTGGGAAAAGTTTATGTCATATATTCCCATGCACCAATCAGAGTTTAGTAACATTTCAATCAAAGTCTGACAATGAGTTGTGTGGTTGTTTGCTTTAGCCACATGGTGGCAGTGGGAACCGGCTGTAAACACAAACACTGACATCACCTTTTAAGTTGATATAGCTAACTTGTTAGCAGACAGTTACCTATTTACTGTACACATCCGGCAGACATGAAGCAACATTAGCATTTATTTGGAGCAATAGCAATATTTACTCTCTTTTAACTGCTAACTCCTGAAGGAAATATCTGGGGCTTTAGCTGCTAAATGCTCCACTAAATTCACCAGATAGTCGCTAACCTGCTGCACATGCAGCATACAGTCATATTTTAGAGCATTGTCACTGAAAACAGCTGTTGCTGTAGCCGGAATTGACAATGATGAGAGCGGTGAGAGTCAACCAAAAGACTAAAGTTGTGGACCGGAAAACCAAAACAGTGAGCTAAGAGATGCTGAAATGCTAGAGCTATGGGGACTGCAGAGTCAGGTGATAATTCTTAATTTGGGGTATGTCACTACACACAACAACCTTCACATTACACACTATTATTTGACCCGTTGTTGATATAAAAAATATTGATTATAGCAGCTTTAAAGTTAAATACTTTAAAAAATACATAATATTTCAAACAGACTTTTTCGTCTACCAGCCAAATGGCTAGTGAATGCTCAAATTTTGTACTGTTTTTTGGGCTGGTGAGTGAAGCAAATCTACCAGCCACTTGTATATTTTACCAGCATTTGGCTGGTAACTGGTGCTAATTTTGAACCCTGATTTCAAACCAAGTTTGCAAGAAAATGTTGCAAAGAGATGTGATTGCTAATTGCTAACTAGTCACATTTCCAGGTCACGTGCGCCAAGTGTTTTACCACTTCACTTCACTAATTAGTACTTTCTCAGTTGTTGGTGACGTGTCCTGTCAAAATAATGAGACTGCATTTATTATTAACGATAATTCATCTTCCCATTTATAATTCATCGTTGATGAAGCCCAGTGGGAGGCAGAAGGAGGGCCAGAGTTTGGTGACCTAAAACTTCATTACGTGTCTCAAGGTAAATAGGAAGACAACTTTCCTCTCCCTGGTGTGGGTTTATGGCGGGTCAGTCCCATCACAGAGGCTGATGACAGTGATGACGAAGGTGAGGATGAGGATGGTGACGTACAAAGATTTGTATGTGCATTTATGTGTGTGTGTGTGTGTGTGTGTGTGTGTGTGTGTGTGTGTACTGTGAAAATTAGCATTTTTCTGCGTGTGCAGGTTTAAGAGTGTAGATTAAGGTAGAGCTTAGAGTGCGTATGGCATATATAAGACCCTCTTGGACTTCCCGCCACCCCCATACACCCCTCCTCCCCCCTTGTCTTCCCCATTCTGTGTAAATGAAAATGCAAGGCTATATTTGGACAGGGCTGATGTCACAAGTGGTTTGAGCGATAAGCCTATAACTGTTGGAGTCGGTTTGTGTGACAGTCTGACAAACCCTGGACTGCTCCAGCGACAGACTGGGATCTGCTGGCTACTGGCTGACACAACAGAAAGTAAGTTCTCTGTCTTACTTAAGAGCTTCATTTGTCTTTCATACAGGACCTGTGCCTGAGTCTAATTCTTGTGTATGCATGCAAAAGTGGTGCTACAGGAAATGATCAGTTTTTACATTGTATAACAATAGTTTTCTTGTAGGTGTGAATATGATATTTTGCTCAATCCTTACCTCTTTTCAGATTTATTTTAAATCTTTAAATCTGTGTGTCAAATAAACAGAACTACTGTACATTTCAAATTCAAGATTCTAATGGCTTCAAAACACACCAAATATGTTGTGTTGCATCACAGGGAAATGTGCATAAAATAATGCAGAAAGAATTTGGGATTTTCTATGTAATGTAAGGAAGCATCAAACAAAAACTGATATGTACAAATATAAATGTTGTACTTAGAAGAATGATGTAACATATGATGTCAAATGAATTTTTTCTTATCAAGAGTTAAAACGATCAATGACAGAAAATAATCGGCAGCTACTTTGATAATCAGTGTGCTAATTTTCAAGCAAAAATATTCCCTGGTTCCACCTTCTCAATTGTGAGGATTTGCTACTTTCATTTATCTTATGTGATAATAAATATCTCAGGGCATTTTTAAGCTTTTTTAATACATCACAGTAGCTTCTGAGAAATTATGATGGCGAATTGTTATATTTTCTGACATTATATAGATAATATTATTCAAATAATTAAGAAAATAACTGTTAGTTGCAACCCTATTTGTAACTCTTAAGCTATGCAACAGGAAAAAATATTCATAACATCGGTGTTGAACTGGTTAGTGCTTGGTAGGTGCTGGTGTATTACTGTTATGGATCATTAAGCACAGCTTTAAATTAGACTGTAGGTGAATTATATTATATATAGTAATGTACAGAATTAGAAAACAATACTTGTCTCTTTTTTTCTCATAATGGTGACTTCAAATTCAGAGTTTCCTTAGAAATTACACACTTTCATGTATGTTGAATTCTGACATTAAATAGTGATGATGTACATAAATTGGTATGTGTCTGTGCTGCTGTCTTTTGGCCACACCTCTGTAGTTAAATAAAAGGTTAAGTGCAATAAATATTGCAAATTATGCTTTCTGGTTTGCCCTAGCTCTCCATAACAATAAATCAAACTTTGTTGTATTTGTGTTGATCCAGGTAATCACCCTACACAATGTATCACCTGAGGGTGCTTCTCCTTACGCTGCTTGTGTTGCTGCGCTGCGTTACCGCTGCCCCAAGCTACAGGTAAGTGTATTACCTACTACAAGCAGAGCAATGAGCTCTTTGGTGTGGCTGTGCAATGACTGGTAAAAAAAAATATAAATAAAACAATGGTTTCACTTTGCTGAAATGTTGATCATATCAGATCTGAGGTCAGCAGAGAAGCAGCTGAATATCATGGAAATTGTGCGATAAGTATGGCTGTAATGTTCTGTGTGAGGAGCAGCAGGGCACTTATAGGTGGAAGCCAATTGTGTGGGAAAGTGCTTCATTGTGCAACTCGTGGGGAGCTAAGTGCCCACTTTTTCTTCTTGCTCTCGGGACTAGTGGATGTTTTGAAGAGGGTATAATCAGCTATCAGTGTAAAACGGTTTGACCCTTTTACCTATGTGATTCAGGTACTTCAGTCCCAGCTCATCCAGCGAGCGGGAAAGTGCTCCCCTAGACCGTGACGGCTGGTTAGCTCCTGGGCTAATCTCCAATCCATTCCTCGGCCTCATGGGTACACGGCCGCAGAGGGGGCTCACAGCTATAAACAGGTAACAGCATTCCAGACATCAGCAGCTGTATTAAATCATTCATGAAAAAAAACATTCTATCTATGAGTGTCATTGTGATGTTCCTGCACTTTCTCCCCCCCCCAGCCACCACATAGACAAGAGGAAGTGCAACACAGCCACCTGCGTCACCCAAAGGCTAGCAGACTTCCTGGTCCGCTCCAGTAACACTATCGGTACCGTCTACGCCCCAACCAACGTGGGATCGGCCACCTACGGCAAGAGGGACCTACTGCCGCCTCCCAGCTACCTGCCTCTCTAATATCGACTGAGGAACCTCCACCAGCACTCCCAGTGCTCTGATCATACAACCACACATCTTATGTAACAATGATTGTGAGAATGAAGTTACTAACGGTGGTGGTGATGATGATTACGAACTGAGTTTTTTTGTTTATTTTATAAACTTTAAGAAACAGTGCCTTTAATTTAAACCATCAAAGTCAATATATGGTTGTTTTTTTCTGGCTTTATGTGTGTGCTGTAATGCTGTCCCACAATGGCATGATGTGAATATAACAACAAGTAAAAAATAAAAGAATAAATAAAAGAAAAAAGACGTAGAGCCATATGAGATAAATGTTATCTGTTGATTTTGATAATAAAGTTGTGAAAATATACTTTTGAAAATCTCCATGCGTTTTAAGCCACATTATTGCATAATCACGACTGCTGCAGGAGCTAAGTTAACATGTCATCAGCTAGTTCATTCATTCAAACCATTATTTAACCAGGATAAAAAACACCTTGAGATTACAAATCTCTTTTACAAGAGTGTCCTGGCAAGTGGCAGCAGTGTGGTTTCAAATAAATACAAAGACAATAACAAGTCAAAACATAGACACACTTTCACTCATCAAATTCAAACAACAATGTCATCATAAAGAAAAATCTGGGTCCTAAATCAAGTAATGTAGTACTCCTACACGTGCTCCTACTTGCTTCCCCCTGTCCCACACAAACTCCAGAATCAACTTGCAAACAAAAGGGGTTTCATCATGTCTCTCTGTAGGTATGGAGACATTCAATAGAAATTTCTACATTAATAAGCTGCAATAGTATTGTGTGCTGGAAGTTGCCACAGGTAACCTAAAAGGAATGCCTTACAACTTATAAGTTACGTGTGTTGCCCTATAGATGATTGCATGGCTGAGTCATTCCGTGTGAATGTAGACGCCTTAAAGACATGCAGGCATATATACACTGCAAGCCTAAACTTTAATTTGTTAGGTGTGTTTGTTTTGGCCCAAATTCAACCTCAGCTTTTATGCCATGTTATGTCATCTTCAGCACAACATTTCTAGGAATAGTTCAACATTTTGGGAAATACTCTAATTTGTTTTCTTGCAGAGAGTCAGACGAGAACATTTATATCACTATCGTGTCTGTACCGTAGCTTGCACCAGCAGCTAGTTAGCTTAGCTTAGGATAAAGACTAGAAACATGGGGAAACAGCTAGCTAGAAAGTTACATGTTCCAGCCAAGGAATGGTCCAAATTGTTGTGATTACACTTTAGTTTTTGTACAGATTAAACCAACAAGCTATAATGTGTTAATTTAGTGAGCTTTTTAAAGTGTGGATTGGTGGAGTACACTAACTTGGATGCTGGATGGCAGTCAGCACGGCCACATGTTTCAAAAAGCAGACAGGAAGCTAAGCAATGTACTGCTGTGGAAGCCTTGTTAGGTCGGAGTCGAAAGTCACACAATAATAATAACACAAACTTAGGTTCCCCAAAGTTTGTGTTATTGTGTTACTTTGGTTCTCACTAACCAATCAAGGCAGCCGGTAGCAACTCCTGTGTTCTGCAAGGTACAATTACTGTTTTTGTCAAAGTTTTCACTACGCGCTTTTTCCTGCTTTACCTTTCCGAAGGCTCTTTCCGAACAGGGAACTGAAGCTATTATATCGCTCTTTTCAAATCCACCAAACTCCATCGACAAAAACATTAATTTCACTTCGCAGAACATGGGAGCTACTAGTCGACTGTTACCACTCCTAACGTGTTGTCCACAGTAGTAACGGTACATTGCTTAGCTTCTGTGCCATTATTTCCAAACTTAGCAAAGCTAACGTTAACTCATCTAGTGCTAGCCTTCACATTATTCATAACCTTACTGATTAGTTTACTGTGTTAGCCCACGTCACTGATTTTTGCTAATGCTGAGGGGGTCGTTTCCATTGGAAAAACATGGAAAAGAAAACAGATGGACTCGGCCTATATGGACAAACTTCCTCTGTGGTGGACAATAAAATTGTATTGCATTGTATTGTATTGTGTTGTGACTAGGGTTCTTTTTTCAAGGGAATTATTTATTTAGTTCAAATATGTAACATATACAGCATGTATGTGTATGTACTTCTAGTTAATAAAAATCCTAGCATTTACATTACATTGAATACAATCAGTGTTCTTTTTTTATAAAGCACCATTTGTCCATATTCCATCATCACACAGAACTATATTCCATATACAGTAGACATGTGCTGTCTTCCTGTGAGGTTATTTGGAGGTAACATAGGCTAATGAAAATCAAGAGGGGAGATATGACGCACTGCATTAACCTGTGTTTGATTATCAGTGACCCAATCATCTCAGACACTGACATCAATACTCCCATGCATGGTTAACACCAGCATGAAAGGTTTTTCAAAAATAGAACAAGTGCCAGCATTTGCTGATGAATTCAAAAAACAATGCATGCCATTATCATCCAAACACCCTGACAGAGAATGGGGATCAGGTCGAGATCTGTCAATTACTTCATGTAAAAACACAGATGGCACTGTACTTCAACTGTTATCCGGTGGTGAGTTGTTTATCACTGCTGTAATGACGGCACTGATAATAATGAATGTTTTGATGGAATTTCCAGATCTGATTCATGACCTGGCAACCACATTAATCTCTGACATTAAAGATACAATTGTGAACCAAATATAAACAAGAGGGTTACCCGACCACCGGAAATTAAAAACAAAGGACTGTAACCCTGCTCCCACTGCAAAATTGATTTACAGCTCTTTTAATGCAGGGACTAGAATAGAACTAGACAACAAATAAATCAACATATGTTGTTAATATTTTCTGTTGCTAGCAATAAAATAATATACTTTGATTGTCAAATGTTACTCTGACAGCTACTGTACATACTCTGTCTATCAATAGGCCTAGATGCACACTAACAACCTCTGTTTATAGAGCAAATTTGCACTAAATTATACATTTAGCATTTACTCATTACAGAAGAGTTCCTGTGCACTCCAAATCGACTTCGATACTTGTAGCACACTACTAAACAGATGTTATGTGTGTCCATGACGCTGTGTATATGAAAGGTAGCCTGTTAAAGGCTGTTAAATTCACATTTGGCAGGAGATACTGATTCTATTTTAATACATCAGATAAGTAGCCCATATTTTTTTATTATTTTTGACAAACACACAAAATGCTGTTTTTATTATCATGACAATTGTAAAACCAAAAAATAATTGGGCTTTTAATCTCTCATAGGTCTGCATAAGTGTGAGTACACACAATTGACTGTGATTTGACTAACACTGTAGATATGTGAAATTTTCTGGTTTACACGAACAAAAAAAATGATTTAATATAATTAGGTACATTGGCCTGCACAGGGTCAGCTAGAAATTAAATGAATGGGTGGACGGATAACTACATCTGCTTATTAAAGTGCGTATCTCAGTGTCTGCGCTTTAAAAACTTATCCGGCTGCTTGCCGTAGTTAATTGTAAACACGGAAGTTACGTTGAGTCAATGCTCTGTCATCATGTGCGAAAGGGAATTTTGGTCACCTAGCTTTCACAATAATTTTCTAAGAGCATTTTCATACTCTTACCAATTACCAGTTGGGTTTTAAATATTTACCAACGAGTCTATGCAGAGAGAGAAAAGGAATATTGCAACCAGTTTGACTGAAAATGCAAAGGAAGCTAGCTAGTGTTAACGTCAGCTAACGTTAGATACCGTTAGCTTAGCAATTTTCTAAAAAGAAATGGCAGATAAAAAAGAGAAAACATTTAGGTTTGTGATCGTGGGAGGTGGCATCGCGGGTGTGACATGCGTTGAGCAGGTGAAAAAAAATGAACAAGTAATACGTTAGGTCTAACGTTACGCAGAAAACCTATTTTAACCTAGCGACAGGTGCATGTCATGTAGCTTGTTACTTAACATTAACCTTAATCTTCATTGACAGCTGTCATCCCAGATTCCTTCAGCTGACGTGGCCCTGATTACAGCAGGTCCACATATCAAAGCAGTGACCAACTATAAACAGGTCAGGATGTTAATGGTGTTCTGGGGGAGCATTATAATACATACACATATTGCATATGTGCACTAACAACTGACAGGGTTTGTTTCCCACGAGGTCTCCCATACAGTGAATGCATGGATGGATGTATTTTATACTAATACTAATATGTATATTATTTTATAACATCAGATATTAAAACTTGTTTTGTTTTTATTTGACATATCCTCGTTTGTATTACTTTGTCAGTCACCTGTCATTCTACTCTCATTTTGCACTCAATAATCTGTTCCATTTTCCTTTGTTCTCCTTGGAAAGGTTTCTAAGACACTGGAAGAGTTTGATGTTGAGGAGCGACCATCCAGTGTTTTGGAGGAGAAGTTTCCCAACCTGACTGTCATCCACTCGGCTGTCAAATCACTTCACACACAATCACATGCAAGTAGCTATTTTGCAGAGTGTAATATAAATTCATAGATTCTAACGGTGTCTATAAATACCATCATTTCATCATTTTCATTTTCATCATAGTATTTTATGTTATGCTGTGTTTACATAACATGTGTCTGGTTTGGTATTAGATTTAATAAGAAAATGTGCTAGTAATATTTGTATGTAACTAACAATTGTAAGTAACGAAAGCTGCACATGCTGTAATTCCTCATTAGTTGTTTAGTCATTATAATGTTATGATTTCATACAGTGATTTTCTGCAACATATCTCAACTTATAACAAAGGCTTTTTGGTGACTACTATCTGTCTACTATCTGGCTACTATCGCCACCTTGTGGACATGTAACCACATGTGGTCTAAGTGCAGTGTAATAGGACTGTGATTAGACTATGAGTTTTATGTCCAAAATCCAACACTAGTTTGTGAAAAGGAACATTACTTTCCCAAAATGAGAAGAGAGAAACAACTTTCAAAGCTTGATGTAAAAAATGAAGTCACTATTTCCCTTTCTTCTTTCTATTTTCAGTCAGTGGAAACTGCAGATGGCCGGGTTTTTGGTTATGAGAAGCTGTGTATCTGCAGCGGGGGCAGACCCAAGCTCCTAACCCAGGACAACCCTTATGTCCTAGGGATACGGGACACAGACAGCGCCCAGGTACAACCCCATCACTCTGGATGTTTGTATTGTTATTTAAATGCAGGCCTGAAATACTTTAGGACATTAAACTGATAAGACCTTCTTACAGTAGCCAGAAGCAGTTTGTCCAAAGAAAAAGAACACCCTCCACTTCTGATTTGTTGGTGTTTTGGTAATTTTTTCCCCCCTCCCCGTTATTCCTGTGAATTTGATGTTCCTGCTAAGATACAGTAAATTCAACAGAACTGGACCTTGACTCTGTGTGCAAAAGTACATTCTTAAACATAGCAACAAGTCCAGCTGCTACACTATCTTGTCGCATTTGTTTTAAAAAATGAAGGCAATAACAGACTGCATACCGTTCTAAAATAGAAGTTGTCTAGACATGTCCTTGTAATCTACAGTCAAAATAATTGAACTGAAAACATAACCTTCTTAGTAAGGGGTTAAAGAAAACAACACAAGTTGATGCTTATCAGCTTTCCCTGTTCTGTGTTGCAGGAGTTTCAGAAGCGGTTATCCAAAGCTAAGAGAATCGTTGTTGTCGGCAATGGAGGGATTGCCTTGGAATTAGTGTAAGTAACCTATAACCAAAATACTGAAACTAAATTGTTTAGTTCAAAAAGGCGTTAGGACAATGTGTGATTTTGTTCTTTGTTTTCTTATCGCAATTAAAATGTGTACGTTTTTCAGACTAAAGAGCACTGGGCCTACATGAAACCCCCTTCATATAACCTCACCACCATGTTCAGAGATCGTTCACACTGTCCAGTCACCCAGTGTTTCCGAACATGTTCTGTTTAGGAATGAAGTGGAGGGCTGCGAGGTGATCTGGGCTGTGAAGGACAAGGCCATAGGAAACACCTTCTTTGACGCCGGGGCGGCACAGTTCCTCATCCCAGCACTGGAGGCGGACAAACCAGAAAGTGCTGCCCCCTGTAAGAGAACTCACTACACCACAGAAGAACCAGCACCTGGAGCGTCCCAGACCTTCACAGCAGGTCTTTGTCTTAGGTTTAGTCCAATGCCTGACACGTACATTTTTCTCTTCTTCCCTTATGCTACAGTAGAATCTGTCCCAAGATGATCATATTCTTGTTTTTGTGCGTTCATTTCCAGATAGAAACTCACGAAGGCGTGGTTCTGGTCCTACAGAGGCTGGCAGTGCCCTCGGTCCAGACTGGCACGAAGGAATAGTTCTACGAGGAACAGAGCAGGTGAGATAGTGTGTGCATTTTGTTACTGATAGCCTCTGTGCCAATCCTAAATCATGGAGGTCAGCTTGGAAGTCTATTTGCATATTTCCCCTCTCTTGTCCCGGGTCTCTTCTCTCTGGCGTGTGTGTTCAGGTGTCCCGCAGAGTTTCATTGGAATACCAGTGTGAGGTGGAAAAGATCTTCACCTCTGAGGAGTTGCTCAATTCCCCACAGCAAACACTCCAACTCGAGAATGGTGAGAAATAGACATGCTGCTCGGATCTGAACTCTGACTCATCCTTTCCTCTCTCAACTTTTCAATGCTCAAGCTTTTCTGTCCTCTCAGTAGGATCCTGGCCAGTTTACATCCAGCTGACTAATGGAAAAACATTTGGCTGTGATTTTGTTGTCAGTGCCACCGGTGTCGTGCCAAACACTGAGCCATTTCTCAATGGCAACAATGTAAGTAAACCTACCTTTTTGAAAAATAAATCATATTTGCTTTGGGGATCTAAACTTAGCACAAAAAGTAAGGAAATTTGTGTTTGGTAGATTATTTCTCTGTGGTAACAATGCTTTTTGGCAATAAATCTTATACCGTTGGAAAGCCTGTTTAGATCCCTTTCAAGTGGTGCCCCATTTGTAAGGAACATGCATTTGTGGGATGAGCAGCAGCGCTGAGTATGGGGGTTACGCCCATGAAAAATTTGCCACATCTTCTCTGCCAATGCCAAACAGCTTATTCTGCCATTGACTCGTTTGGTGGATTGGATGATTCTGCCTATGGCAGTTGGATCATAGGGTCAAAGTGTGGAGAAGATGCGGAGAACGCTATGCTAATGCTGCACTGATAGAGTAACACCTTTTGGTGGAGGCAGTGTGATGGTGTGGGGCGGCATCTCCCTCACTGGAAAAACGAGGCTTGTCATCATTGGAGGCAATCTCAATGCAGAGAGATATAGAGATGAGATTCTGCAACCAGTCGCAATCCCATATCTCCACAGTCTGGGACCGAACTCTATCCTCCAAGATGACAACGCTCGCCCCCACAGGGCGGGGTCAGAGTAGTCAGAGACTACCTCCAGAATGTGGGAGTGGAGAGGATGGAATGGCCTGCCAGCAGTCCTGACCTCAACCCCATTGAACACTTGTGGGATCAGCTTTGGCCTGCTGTTCGTGCCAGAGTGACCAACACAACCATGTTGGCTGACTTGCGACAAATGCTCGTTGAAGAATGGGATGCCATCCCACAGCAGTGTGTGACCAGGCTGTTGTGGCTGTGTATGGTTCTTCCAAACGCTACTGAGGCTCCTGTTTGTGAAATGAATAAATTGTTCAATTGCCAATATGTCTTGTTTCTTCAAACTTCAATCATCCAATCCACCAAACACCAAACGAGTCAATGGCAGAATAAGCTGTTTGGCATTGGCAGAGAGGATTTGGCAAATTTTTCATGGGTGCAACCCACATACTCAACGCTGCTGCTCATCCCACAAATGCATGTTCCTTACAAATGGGGCACCACTTGAAAGGGAACTAAACAGGTTTTCCAACGGTATAAGATTTATTGCCAAAAAGCATTGTTACCACAGAGAAATAATCTACCAAACACAAATTTCCTTACTTTTTGTGTTAAGTTTAGTTTTCTATTAGATATATATAGCTGAGCTTTGAGCTGCTAGTAAGTAAAGCACATCAAATAAGCAAAGCAAGACTACATTTGTCCAATGACCATTAGGTCTGCCATCGTATCAATGACCACGTCTTGGAAAGAATTGCGAGGGCAGGCATATAAAACAGAGAAATTAGCGCATTTACGCTGCAAGTTTGCATCTTCTTGTACACAGTTTGAAGTTATTTAATGCAGTCTCAAGGCAGCCTGTAGATGTCACTAAAGGACAGATTGGCTTTAATTACTCTTAAGGTAGAATTCCCCCATAATGGAATGCCCCCATGTATGAATCATATACTGGTTCTTAATGATGATCACTTTTGTTTCGGTTTTACGATTTAGTTTGCACTGGCAGATGACGGCGGCCTGCACGTAGATGACCACATGATGACATCAGAGCCAGATGTGTATGCTGCAGGAGACGTGTGCACTGCATGCTGGGAACACAGCCCTTTGTGGCAGCAGGTAAACCAATCATTGCATCAACCTGTTTTTTTCCTTTTTTTCAGACTTTGCATCTTTAGAAACTACAGTACATAGAATAGTACCTGAGTATTTGCCTTTTGTCACCCTCCACATCTGAATACCTACTGTGTAAAGATGCCATCTCTACAAATGTAAATTATTAAACACAACTAAAGTGATTCTGTCATCAGTCATTAAACATGTGCACTATAAATCTTTTACTAAAGGTGAAAGACGAACATGATATTCTTAATATGAGTTAATGAGTCTGTTTTTCAATTCAAACAGTATGCAAATTTACAGCAGGATAGCATTGCAAATGGTACAGAAACATGTCTGTGAAAATATATAATAAACTTGTTTTGACCTGTACATTTATTATACTGGATATAGATGTGTGCAATCAGCACTACTATAATCTCCCTGACAGTTTGTCCTGAAATGAGTCAATTTAGGTCATCAAGAAAACAGTCTTGTGTGGCCAGGTTAGATCAGTTGGTAGAGCAGGCGCACATATATAGAGGTTTACTCCTCGGCGCAGCGGCCGCGGGTTCGACTCCGACCTGTGGTCCTTTGCTGCTTGTCATTCCCCCTCTCTCTCCCCTTTCATGTCTTCATCTGTCCTGTGGAATTAAAGGCCTAAAATGCCCCAAAAATAAATTAAAAAAAAACTGTCTTGTTTCAGTTCCACAGGCATTAGCAGGAGAGCTAAACAAGTACATCTCATCAGGGTGTTGGAAGAGTCCACGTAGCATCAGAAAAACAGTGTTATATTTCCTCTATTTTTAAATATTCCTAAATTTGAATCTCATTCGGTGTGTTCAGATGCGTTTGTGGACGCAGGCCCGTCAGATGGGCTGGTACGCCGGCCGCTGCATGGCGGCACACGTCCTGTCAGAACCAATAGAACTGGACTTCTGCTTTGAACTCTTCTCACACATTACCAAATTCTTCAACTACAAGGTGCGTGGCATTTTACTGCAGGGTGGCCAAAGTTGTTCAAATAATAACTAATATGTTAATCATCTACTTTGCAAATTATAACCACGACTTTCAAGACCCTTTAAGGTCATTTCACAGCGCTACTTAGTGTCCTTTGGTCTGTACCTCTAGGCTCATTCACACTGCATTTAAACAACTTCCTCATTGCTGGTCATTCCACAGGTGGTCCTGCTGGGGAAGTTCAATGGGCAGGGCCTGGGGCCCGACCATGAGCTGCTGTTACGCTGCACGAAAGGCCAGGAGTATGTCAAGGTGATAATGAAGAGAGTAATAACATGTATAAGGGCTGCTCAATTATGAAAAAAAAATCCTAATCACAATTATTTTGGTCAATATTGAAATCACGATTATTTAAAGCTATGGTGTGTAGTTTCCGTCTCCCCCATGAGGAATTCTAAGTAATGACAGCAACACTGTTGGCGCATCCACATGATACAAGCCTTCTGTGATCGCGCACCACCCCCACCCCTCCTCCACGCAGTTGCTAGTAGCCAAGAAGAAGTCATTCAAGCCATTGCCAAATGAGTTGTTACGAAGCCAATTAAGACTATCAGCTCCACACAACTCTCTCTGTATTTGTTAGTATGGCTGTGTTCAGAAGATTGTGGCGTCCGGTGACTTTCCCGCGCAGAAACTCGAGTGACGATAATTACCTCTTCTGAAGAGTCCATGTTTTTTTAATCCTCCAGTGTCCTCCTTGGCTACTAGCAACTGCGTGGAGGAGGGGTGGGGGTGGGTGCGCGGTCACGGAAGGCTAGTATCATATGGACACGCCGACAGTTTTGTTGTCATTACTTAGAATTCCTCATGGGGGCGGCAGAAACTACACACTATAACTTTAATATAATATAAAAACGCCTTGACACGGGTACTCATTGTCTTTTGGTAAGATGTTGCAATTATTAAACAGTGAAATAGTTAAACAAATCCAAAGTGAAAACACTTTCAACTGTGAAATTGTCCCTTAATACTTTTCCCGTTTGAAATTTTTTTTTGTCATTCAGAACACATGCCAAAATAAGAGTTTGCTTGCGAAACGTAATGTGCAAAATAATCGTTTCTTGTTTACTCTGTTTTTTGTAATCGTTAAAAGCCCAAATTGTATTCGCGATTACAAGTTTGATTATTTGCACAGCCCTAAACTGTATGCTCTCATGTGTTAATGTATGCAGTGTTTTTTGAACAACACCAGTCTAATTTATGTGTGACTCATTTACCTATAAAAAGGATTTATTTTACACACAAAGTAATGCCTGTTATGTGTCACAAGTTGTTAAGATCCTGTTAGACATTCTTGAAGTGCCAATGGCATCATAAAATTTGCCATTTGAATTTTTGTGTGTGTGAAAGAAACTGTTGTTTTTCTGTGGGTATGATCGAATGCTGCTAATGGGCCAAAAGCGAAACAGAATCAGTTGGTTATTTGTTAAAGTTGTAGATGTAGATGTCTTTCCTCACGTCATCAGACTACTGTAGAATTCATCACATCTAGACTCATTTCACACAAGTTACCCATGTATTTTTGTTCCAGGTCGTTCTCAGTGGAGGCAGGATGGTGGGAGCGGTGCTGATCGGGGAAACAGACCTGGAGGAGACCTTTGAGAACCTGATCCTCAACCAGATGGATCTGACCCCGTACGGAGAGGAGCTGCTCAACCCTGACATTGATATAGAGGACTACTTTGATTGAGCATGATGGGTGTGATTCAGGAACACGTTGAGCCTGAAGAATGTCTACAGGCATGAGAAGGAAATGTGCATTCTATTATGTCCATGCTGATAAGTGTCTTTTTTTTTTTTAGTGGCAATGAGAAGTAGCTGTCTGATGAAGTAATGATTGTCTTTCTTAATCTTATAAAAACACTTGTACATTTTAAGAATATATATATTTGCTTTAAAATAAATTATTTTCAAAACCAAGTGTACAAAATTAGCACTTGAGTGTTATGTTTAGAAAAGGCTTTTTCATTTAGTTGTAGCCTTAATGCAAATCCATAATTCCATACACTTAAATGAGACAGTTGCAGCTATGAGACACTGTCACTTTTTTTTAATCAGAAGAATGCGATATGTTCAGCAATACATTGTGGTAAGAAAAGATAATCGTTTTGTTGCTATGTTGTCTTGATCAAATTTCCACCTAAACTACGGCTCCTCCTCCTGTGCCCAAGCAGGCGTTATAACAATAGACATTATCAGGCTCACATCAATGATGTTTATGTTCCTTGGCTATGTTGCTCTTGGAGATTTGAAAATCCACGTTTAAAAGGACAAGAAACATTAAAAGCTGAGTGGAAAGAGTCATCTCCGCAAGGACAATTTAAACACCCATTTCCACTTGTAGGTCTTGTAGGTTTGTGTTTTGGAGTTGTGATTTTTTGTGTCAGTGGTTCACTGACAGGAACTTGCCCACATCGACTCAGCTGCTACCATTGGCTAATAAAGGTTGATATGGCAACCTTGTGTTTGTACTTGCAGAGCATTAAGCGAAACATGTAAAAATCAATATGTGTAAGGCAACAGTAATTGTGAAAAACTAGTAGTGAGGGTTAGTTACTGGGGATGTATTCCTGTTCTTTTCCCAAAAAGTATCACTTTGGAAATAAGTCTCCAAAAGAGACTGAAGAAATAAGGGCAATACACATGAATTAAAAGCACTCCTTTTCTTAAACTGATAAGGTATCCCTGGGTAAGATAACACCCTCCACTTAGCTCAACTTAAGCTGCTCAGTGCCCATCAGGAAATGGCCGACTGATTGCCAGGGCAGCTTTCCCAAAGTATAAGTGTGTACCTGTTTGGGTGGAGAGCAGAGCAGTGTTTGTAAGATTAGTCAACACTGCCTCTGGTGGCACACATATCAAGATAAAATTCAAATATCTGATTCCATATCTATCAGATATTTGAATCAGGACAATTGGTGCAATGAGATCCCTTGTACCGTTTTACACAGTATGTTACCAAGCAACAAGTCAGATCTGGCATGAATTTGGATGCCAGAGTGGAACAAACATGCCATGGTCAAGATGGAAAATTACCAGGGTCCATTGATATGAAGTATATTTAGATTTATATATTTAGAGGGACTATGTCTCTGCTATGGGGACGAGCACAGCACAGCTTGATTTCTGTCCTTGCAATGCAATGCGGGATACGACAATTGTGTAGAGTTTTAACTCTGTATGTTTTTATGAGGCCAACAAGCAACAACCACTATTATGTGTTCATAAAAACATGAACTTTCTCATGTTCCCTTTACATATCAACAACATACCAGGTGTACATGTGTATATGAGATTAGAAAACCGGTTTAACTCGAGTTGAAATAGGTATACCCTCTCTGTGTTGGACTACCAGGCCTTCATAGGTCTGACATTTAAAATGCTCATACTTGACACAAAGCTCATTTCATTCAAGTAGATTACGGATGTGGCGTCAGAAGCATAGTGTACGCTTGTATATGTCCACCAAGGACTAGCGACTCGAATCACCAATGAGATGTTTGTCATATATTTGCTTTGTACTCGTATATGTCTTATTATAGTTTATGTGTGTTGTTTATGTCTGCATTACATTAATATTACTTTGTATATTTATATGGGTTTTAATGATTAAGCCCCGCCGACGGTGCACGCTGACGCTTTGATCACGCGCTTCTGGTGAGTCATTCGACAACGAGCACGCATCAAGAGAACATTTTTTTTTCTAGTGGGTGGGATTTGGTAAGAGGCGTTGTCGCACACCAACAAGCTCTTCCAGGATTAGCTATATACCCGCTGCTCAGCACACATTTTCATACATTGCACATTTAGGCGCTCGGTGCAGTACACTAACCGTAAGAGCTTAAAATATTCAAAGAAATAAAGATTTAGCAATGGCCAACTACATTCACGTACCCGATGAAGCTCCCGCTGTGCCCAAAATAGATGTTACAGTGGACGAAAGCGACTACAGATCCGGTGCACTGAAGCTGTTGAAGGAGCTGAGACCGAGCTGGAAGCCATCTGAGGTCAAAGTGAAGGTGCCGTTTATTTAATTTTAAACAGTTTCCTGCTTGTCTGCTTGGTATCTGTAGCTATGTCTCCAAGTTCCCCCATAGCTTACATTATTTTCTTCGAAGTTAAAGTCGTTTAAAATGGCGAAAACTGATGTTAGCTAGCAACGTGTTCTCATTGAAAAACTCACGTTAACGTTAGCTAATTTATTCTAGGAGCAAATGACACACGAAACCAGCTATTATAAGGACACCACAGGCACCTGAAATGCCAAGATTTATATTAATGTCGCTATAAAATAGCTGTTGACATCCACGGACAGATCCTCGCTATATTAACGATAAAGCCCCGAAAAATACTGCGGTAAGTTTCATTTTCCCCCGCCAGGGTTAATGTTTTGTCTTTACAAATAGCATCTGCGTCAGTGGGAGTTTCTTGCCGCTTTTGGCGCAGAGTGCAAACCCAGGCATACCTGTTCATCTCAGTGACTTTATTGACGTTGCACTAAACTTGCATAATACATAATCATCCGTGTGACTATTATGTAAGGGACAAAGTAGCAGTTTTGCCTGGGGGTAGTTAAAAGGATAGAGGAGAGGTGTGTCTGTCAGGTTAGCCCACAAGTATCATCTTGGTTCGTGTTCCCTAGGCCTAGGACCTTTCTGGAATTTATCATTCGACTGTTCAGGAGGCTGAGACGCTACTGTGTGTTAAGTGTATGTTCTGTTCTTGTTAACTTCTAGAAGAAATACAGATGACTAACAGAGCACTATAGACTACTTTTATTTACTTAATGTTCTTACTAAATGTAATCCGATAAGTGTCCTCTTTGATCTGCCAAAGTTAAACTAATTAAAATAAAGCAAGCAAAAAAGGGAACATTGTGTCCTAACGTTACATTACATTATTCTAGAGAAGGATGGTGAGACATATGCTCAACATTACAGCCAGGGCAGGTACCCAGAACGTGCATTATTTTTCCTTTCCAGTAACCGACTGGGGGCGTGACTCCACTTGGTAAACACAGTGAGGATGGGAACTGGTCACATGCTTCACCGCCACCCTTGCCTATATTCATCAATGAGGGCAAAGTGGGAACTCAGCAAATGCCTGCCATTGCTTCCTCATGCAAAATAAAATTCCTGACCGTCCTGTTTTTCAGGGCTGGTATGTTCCCACCTCTCCCAAAAAGCCCAAGTTCAGCTTAAATCAACCCAGACAAGCCCTAATTTGTTCAATGCTACATTCATTCCTTTTCACTCTTTAGTGTAGCTTGCCAGATTCTGACTCCTCAGAACTTATGTCATACTTAAAACAATGTAGGTTTTCATGCACGGTACTTAAATAGCATAATGTGGAGGATGGTCCCACTGTCGTCTAACTGTAGGCGTCAAGCTAGATTGTTGAAGCACAGGACAAATTATGATTTCCCACTTGTTTCACCTGTTGTCCACTCTTTCCTCTATTTGTCTCTGCAGTTTTTCACAGATGGGATAACCAATAAGCTGCTGGGCTGCTACGTGGGTGCAGTCATGCAGGATGTGGTTCTGGTCCGTATTTATGGCAACAAAACAGAATTGTTGGTTGACCGAGAAAATGAAGTAAAAAGTTTCAGAGTACTACATGAAAACCGCTGTGCCCCACACCTATACTGCACCTTCAACAATGGCCTTTGTTATGAATTTCTGCAAGGAACTGCCCTGGAGCCTGAGCATATTCGCAGCGCACCTGTGTTCAGGTATAATAAAAATGTCCTTTGTTATGCAAGAGTGTTTTCACAAAGTTGTCTCACTTAAAAATTTGGTTTGTCAGCTGTGCCTACCACCCCAATGCGTGTGACAACACACAGACACAACCACAATCACACCCACACACACCCAAAATGTAAACCGGTACACAGCGGTCCAGTCCAACCTGTACATCTAAAATGTTTTCATTTTTTTTAAAAGAAAGAGAAATCCTCCCATTTTCTGTCTTTTCTACCTTGCAGTCTCATTGCCAGGCAGCTTGCCAAGTACCATGCCATCCATGCCCACAATGGCTGGGTGCCCCAGTCTGACATGTGGCTGAAGATGGGAAAGTACTTTGCTCTAATCCCCAAGTACTTTAAGGACCCTGCTCAGAACGCCAGGTGAGGCCATGTAGACTGTGATGTGGCTGATAGACTGTCATGTGCCCTCTACATGTTTTCATGACTCACTGGACAGTCTGGATTTCCAGTTTCTCCGGTAGGGAGGGTAAACCAGTTTGATTGTATGTAAACCGATTGAACAGGCATTTGTCACTATGACACGTTCTGGCAAATGCAAAGTAGCCTACATTAGCAACCTGTGCTGACATTTTCACGGCACTAGCTTCTCAGTAGCTTAGCTCTTTTTTTATTGATTTAAGTAGTTCTGTAGCGTCCACACAAGCTTTGTCTCTTGTATATTTCTGTTCTCAGTTATCTCCACGTGGAACTATGACTCCCTACCTCTCTTGTCAGTGAGTCATAAATGATCTAATCGACCCCATCATGTGCAATGGCACAGCACAATACTTTCCATTATCAGTGGTAGATGTCTCACATGTCTGAGGAAGTATGTGGAATACATTTCAAATCTCAGCAGGTGTGACTTCACTTTACAGCTGTGGCCTTCCTAAGACACAACGCAACATCAGTTTCTCTCTACGGCATGAAACATAAATGCAGCACCCTAAAAATATGAAAATGTTTAATTTATCCTATCAAAACCTCCAATATTATAAACAAGGTCAGCCTCAGATTGTGGTACTGCTTAGTTAGTAGGTGGGGGGGGGGAGGGAAGAATAGATACATTATAGTATTATAAATTGCACATGAGAATTTAACTTTTTGGTACTAGAATAATAAAATCAATTGCTTTTTCAGTCTAGATTAGAATTTTTCTTTTAGATGAAACAGATGTTGACAAAGTTTTCCTTTGGGAACATAATTTGAAGTTGGCGGGGGAAAAAAAGGTAATAAATAGCAATATATCGCAGAATATCGAAATATGTTTAAAATTGCAATATTATCGTATCGTGATAATATCGTATCGTGGGGCCTCTGCTTATTCCTACCCCTATTAGTTAGCACAGTGACTCTTTATTTTTTTTAAAGATTATTTTTTTGGGCATTTTTAGGCCTTTATTGACAGGACAGCTGAAGAAATGAAAGGGGGGGGGGAGCGAGAGATGGGGGAACAACACGCAGCAAAGGGCCGCAGGTCAGAGTCTAACCCGGGCCCGCTGCGTCGAGAAGTAAACCTCTATACATGGGCGCCTGCTCTACCAACTGAGCTATCCGGGCGCCCCGGCACAGTGACTCTTATTTTGCTTTTTTACTTTGTCTTGTATCAATTTTGCTTACGCTAAAATAATTACAGGTATAATATTGCGTCACTATTATATCATCATCTAAATATGTACTGTGTTACATAAGTTTCCCTCTATTCTGGGTGTGTCAGTGCCAACACAACAATACAGGTGCGCTACGTCAGCTTTGGTGGTTCTAGTTGCTACGGTTGTTGTAAATACGCTGTAGTGAGGACTTGAGTAAAGTCACAAGATCTTTGATTCTAGGAGTAAAATTTGGAGGATTTCAGTTGACCTTTCATTATTCTTTGAATGAAGCTGCTTTTTTTTCTTTCTTTTTTTAAATAGTGTTTGCTCGAGTTTTTTGTGAGACACAGCTGTTACTACATACTAAATTGATTGCACACACTGTAGCATAAATTGCACAATTGTAGCACAAAGAATGAATTAGTTTTTCTTTTTACTCCACTTTTGCCACATCATCGCAAAGCATCTCTGTCAAAAAATTAATAAAAATAAATAGAGAATGTTATTTGTTTCCCTCTCCTTCCTTTTTTATGCTTCTTAATCTCTGCTCCTATTTCTCTCCTCACCTATTTTTCTTAGTCTGCTTTCAGGTTCCCCGTACTGACTTTACCTCAATCTCTCCTCCTCCTAATACTCGTAATGCTTCGACCTCTTTCAATATACAGTATTCACCCTATTTAACTCTGCCCCCTCCAGGTTGAGTATGGCGGTGCCAAGCCCACGGTGCCTCCGAGAAGAGCTGGTGTGGCTCCAGCAGAGCTTGTCTGTGCTGGGCTCCCCCGTAGTTCTCTGCCACAACGACCTGCTCTGCAAAAACATAATTTATAATGAGGAGGCAGGTGAGTATTAACTGCACAAGTGTAGTCATAGACATTACTGTGTGACTGAATTGTGTTGTAGTGTGAACTGCATTGGTCTCTGCACTCAGGTAGGATTGCATTAAGTGGAATTCCTCAACCCTAGTCACATGCTTCACTCATTGTCGGTGTTTGCATTGGGCTGCAGGCGTAGAATTAGAACGGTCAGAAAGGACAAACCTGTGATTTGGGTTTGCTCTAGATGGAATCCTCATTTGAAACAGGACAAGCACGACACAAATGAAAGTTGTGCGTTGATTAATGGGGATTGGAGGGTGGGGCAAAGTTATGCACATCTGCCTCCAATCCATTTGGCAAATATGTATCAAAGCAACAATTTGATTGAGTTATTTGGCTTTCAATTTCCTATATGTTTCAAATCCTTGGAGACCCCCTGTAATGAGGCCTGGTTGAGAAGTGTTGTTTCTGATATGGATTTCACTTCTTGTCGTTCTAATTCTGTGCTGAAAACTTAGAACGTAAACGACTGTTGTCAGCCTTAACAAACTGCCATTACATCATTCCACATGCCAAGTCTTTGTGTTATTGACAGCACATGTTTTTGGTGCTTTAGCAATGTTTGTTTTTTTGATGGTAGGAAGGCCAAGCAGCCTGTCCTCAGGCAAACTTATTAGCTTGCTTTTGCACTGAGCGACTTAAATTATCCTGGTCAGTGAGACTGTACCAGTCAGTGAAACTGTTCTAATCATTGTCATTGTAGCAGAGGACTTTCGGGTTAAACGGGTGAGAACGAATAAGAATTGGGGGGGGACAGGTTTTTTTAATGTATGTGGGGTGGGGGTGTTGAGCTGCCAGTCCCCTCGTCGGGTTGCGACGAGGGGCGGGGCCCTTCTCACAGCTCCTTGTGTCTAGCCTTTCTCTCCTAGGAATGACAGCCGAGGCTGTGGCTGCCCTGCGCCGCCCTGCCCTGGGGAGGCAATGGAGAGAGACAAACCTCACGCACAGTCGGCTTTGAGGGCCCTCACGTAGTCTGCCCACTGCTCAGGCTAATCGGGATGAGTTCATGTCAGCAGTAGGAGCCACGTACCTACCTATTTCCCTCCAATGCTACTCGCCCACCAGTTGTCCCTGTGACAGTAGCAAGGCTACTTTCGATGCTGGTTATTACACAAATGTTTTTTTAATGGTTTGCACTGGCTTTGAATCACTCTGAGCACCAGCCAAATGCCTGAAGTGTAAAGCTACTTTCCGTCACTGCTCCTCACTCCTCACTGCGCAGACCATATAAGTGGAAGGATATGTCTGGCGATATTCTGTATTTTTCTTAATTTCAACAAATCCCATGGAAAATATCAAAACCAACATTGAATTGATCAGACTAACAAGTCTTGCCTGTGTAGCCAAACCCCCATATAGCTAATTCCTCGGTGCCATAGAGCTCCATTGTTGTTCAGGAACAACACAACAGCGTGCCAACCTCTTCCACTGGGTGACATGATGAACACAAACAATGTAGTTTACTTTGAGTCAATACTTCATGCACCACCACGCTGCTATAAATAAACTCACCGTTTAATTATGTTTTAGTAACATTTGCGGAAAATTGCAGTGCTCCGCTGTTTTAGGAAACAATTAAGCCTTTTTTTTTATTTTTTTTATATTTTTTTTATTTTATACAATAAAGTACATTTGTGATGAATGGGCTTGGGGCTGAGAGCCACAGAACGGCTTGGGTAATTGGATAGCATTGTGAAAAGGATTAATGCATTGTTGGTTTTAGTCCTTTCATAGGATTTGTTGTCATAACAATAATATAGAATATCATCGGCTTTATCCTTTGAAGCTGAAACATGCCTCTGCAAAAATGCAGAGAAATGCATTTGCCTGAGCACTAGTGGGTGTAATGGGACACAGAAGTCACGCTTCGGGTTCATACCCTGGTTTAGGAGTCACGGTTTGGTGCGAGTTCGGTACAGCAGGAAAAATGCGGTATCCGTTTCTTTTCATTTAATTTAAACAGACAGTAGTGCAAGTGTCAAAGACAGACCCAATCCTCCATCTTGGGATTGGAAGCATTTTGCACATTGGCAACTTTGGTAAACTGGTTTCATTATAAAAAATAAAATAAAAAATAAGGAACACTTACACTTAAAATAAGCAATTAACACTTCTGTATTCAATATTTTTCCATTCACTATCCATTTACATAACCTATGGCAAAGCAGTGTGGACATCCCGTCCTTGCCTTATAGGCTACACAACTCTCTCTCTGTTGCGCTGACCTCAGTACATGTTGATAACGGCGTACGGCTAAAATTTTCCAAGCGGAACTCGCTTGTGAACTTTGGTTCCGCATTACGTGCATCAACGCGTTCTGCGTGTGTGCGTGAGCACACCGAATCGTGACCCCCGAACAGTGACAGTTCATTACGATTACAAGAACCGGTAACAGCCCTTCTGAGCACACAGGAAAAAGTGTACAGGTAACCGCAGCTCACAGAGAAGTAGACGCGCACACCTGCAGAATCTCATTTGAATCTGTGGTTCTGCATTTCAAACAAGTGCTGATGTGTTCAGCAAGGAAAGAGAACCAGTTTTACTGGGATTGGGCCAATACCCAGTATGGAACTCACTTAAATTCTTCTACATACAGTTGTAAAAAAAAAATACAACCTGTGAATATATATATATATATATATGTGTGTATATATATATATATATATATATATATATATATATATATATATATATATATATATATATATATATATATATATATATATATATATATATATATATATATATATATATATATATATGAATGAGAGAGAGTTAATGAACAGTACAGATCTTTTGTACAGACATTTAAAAGACTGTGCCCAACATCCAGGCATATTTGCTGACTTGCAGAATCATGTTTCAGGCTTCAATAAGTAAGGTGAGGTTATCAGTACTTCTGTTTGCAAGTATTATTGATTAAAAGTCAGAATAGAAAGGAATTTCCTTTTCTCCCAGTATCTCTAGTTTAATCACATTGTCTTAACACTGCAAACACAACTAGACCACACCTAGAGATGACAACCACAATGGAATGGACACCACAATAGAGTCCAGGGACTTCAGCTCCAACAATAATTACATTTCTGACCGCGCCCAACTCAAGCGGTCTAAACTGTCGTAGCAATCTCAGTCCTCATGTTTCTCCGCACTTAAAGCCTTTTGTTGCCTTGAAAAAACAGAGCATGAAAAGAGACGGTACAGCTACCACGCTGCTTCCTGTCACTCCTCCACTTTAGTTGCTGAGTTGAAACCACTTGTCTGCCACACGCGACAGCAGAGAAGCCACCACTTCCTGTATTGATAAAACCATAAATAAGAAGCTCAATCATGAGTTTTGCAGAGATACTGTTAAGTTTAAATCTACTCTCAACAAGTGCTGTATTACTTCTCTCTTTATCGTGTCTCTGTCTTCACTACAGGCTGCTTTAGTTTCCCTGCCCCTTTCACTTTACTCAGCTGTTGCAAGAAAAATAAATACAACAAAACTGGGTCCCAAGGGCCACAAAATCAGCAGTTTAGCAGCCAACAGGAAGCGTCTCGAAGATTCTGTCATTTGCAGAAGCTGCAGAGGTGTCACAGTATTGGGTTCACGGTGGACCAATGAGACGGAAGCATTGGAGGGGAGTGTTGTGAGAAGGGGAAGTGGGTTTGCATGTGTGAGGAGGGGGAGGGAAGAAAAGGAATGGTAGTTTGGCAGCAAGGCCTGATGTTTTTCGAAACTGTGCGGTGGGAGTAAGAATGGGTAAAAGACAAATATGTCAGTGTGAGAGTGAGCATGTGTGAAAGATGTTTGCCCCAACCTTTTCATCTGCTGCACAGGGGGGCTATAGCCACTGCCTGGAGGTGTTCAGTTGTGTCCCGCTAGGACCTACACGCCGGCTGGTAACCCACCTCAAAGTGTCTTTCTCTGTAGTCCAGCACCACCTCAAAAACTAATGTTCCATATGTTAAGCCAAAGAAATTAGCCAAGGCCAAAACAAAGCAGAAAAATATTTAGGAGTGGAGATATTTGATAAAATGTATTGTTCTTTAAAAAACCGGGCTTGTAAAAGTAAGGGTTTGTATTTTGAGATCAACCACCACCATTTGTATATCAATGCTTCCCTCTTTGTTCATTGTTAATTCCGACACCTCATATTTTCACCGGCCTTCAAATGCATAAACAACACATTCTTTGACCATTCCTCTCCATGCACAAACATGAGATTTAACATCAAATGTATTTTAAGCATCCAAGCTGTTCTTCTAGAACACTGACTGCGGGTTGACTTCAAACTGTATGGGACCCATAAACATCAAACTAATAAAAAAAACAAAAAACATTTTAAATTGGCGTCTCTAGAAGGTTTAGTGTGTATCTAAGAGCTATAACTCCAGTTGTCTCTCAGTTACTGACAAGTACATTGTCTGCTGTAAGTCAACAAAGTTCTGAGAGAGCATGTATCAAACAGTGTGTTGCTGTACATTTGTTTTGGCAGCTCACTGTACTTTTCTACAGACCAGTTTTGTGTCTCTTTGTATTTCACTATCTTCCTCGCTTTGTCCCTCTGCTTTCTTTGCCCTTTCACCCCATTTCTTCAAAGCATCACTTTGACTTGACCATTTTTCCCTTTTTATTCTCTGCATGCTTCCAAAACAAACATTCTCTGAAAAAGCCAGGTGTACTCAATTTTTATTCCCCCTTAGATTTTTTGTATGCGTTTCCATGTGTTACATCAGGATTTGCACATTTAAATTTTTTTTTTGCTAATGTATTCCGGCTGCCTATTTTGTGGTCTTGTGGATAAAAAGCCTGATGGTTACTAGTACATCTAATCTGTTTACCAAGATATCATTGTAAATAATTGCTCAACCTCATGAAGATGCGCAAACTATATGTTCTTGAATGGGTTGTTGCCCTGTAGTCATAAAAAAACACATTTACACATTTACATTTACTTCAGCATATATATGTTGACTTTGACTTCCCTAAATCTTAACAGCATGATTGTATTTGTCCCAAACAGCATTATAGTGCACGTGTAGGAAGTGTTTGTCAGTAGTTCATTTCAGAAGAATACCTTAAGTTTAAACATGTCTTTCTTGATTCCCTTTTTATTTCATTTCCTGTGCTGAAGTCCCCCTCTACAGTCTACTTTCCTCAAAATGCAAGCTCTTACTCCTTGCCCCACAATCGGCTAACTAGCCAGCAAGACCAGTCAGACAGGAAGAATGTTACAGTATGAAATAAAAGCCTTGACATTCTGAGTTATCAAAAGGGAAAAACACATCATAATCATGTTATGTCTGCTTCCTGTGTCCCTGTCTAAACAACACTGCTTCTCTCTCCAGGCAATGTAAAGTTCATTGACTACGAGTATGCTGGGTACAATTACCAAGCCTACGACATTGGGAATCATTTCAATGAGTTTGCTGGTGAGTATGACTTGTACTGATTGACTTGATGTGTGTATGAAATGTTTACTGAATCTGTAACTTGTGTGTGTATGTGTTGCAGGCCTGAATGAGGTGGATTATAGTCACTACCCAGAGCGGACCTTTCAGCTGCCGTGGCTCCGCTCCTACCTGGAGGCCTATAAGGAGCACAAAGGCCAGGGCAGTGAAGTAACTGACAGAGAGGTGGAGATTCTTTATGTCCAAGTCAACCATTTTGCCCTGGTAAGCATTTACTTTATTTTTTTATTGTGCATGCATTATAGATCACATCACATTATAGCAAAGCACAGTCTCCAATGTCGAGTTTGAAAGACCAACATGGTGACTGTTTCTAATTGGCAGATGGTAGTTATTTGTCTGAGTGCATTTAGGCCTATATATCCAATATGGCTGCATGATTCTTGGTAAAAGGATTGTCCTGTTTATTTTTGCTAATCTTCTCCTTAGTTATCTGTTGTCACTTTTGATTTGAGGAAGGAAATGAAGAAGCACAAATAAGTACAGTAATGGGCCTAACACTGAGCCTTGGGCAACCCCACATGTAACCTGCAAAAATTATGACTTGCAATGATCTAATTATTTGAACATATTGGTGCCTTTTCCCAAAATATCTACTTAACCAGGAGTGAGCTACCCCTTTAATTCCATATCTTTGCAATTTCTCCAATAATAAGTCATGGTAACTTTTTTAAGATCCAAAAATACCGACACTGCATATCATTTATTTTCTATTGCAGTGGATATTAATATTGGTTACATTAAGAATTTACCCCAAAGCAGTTACATTAATTCCATTTTTATTTGACAAAAACACTACAGCAGTCAACACAATAAAGTGCCACTCTACAGACTCTACAGTCGTGTCAGTCAGTGCGTATTGAGCGACCAGTGCGTTCTTTAGTGCACAGGGTATGGTGCAGATGAGGTATATCCCTAAAGTCATATATCCTGAAAATGGCTATGCCAGTTTTTACCTCTCAAAAATTCAAGTTATTAAGCCTCCGATGAGCTAGCATGATATGGTATGTGTGGATGCCTTCGATCGTCTAGTTTTAATATGATACAAATATCTTTTTTTCTAGCCTTAAAACGCAACAGCCTCTTAATGACTGTAATGTTGGCTGAGATTGCATGCGGTCCTGTGGGTCTCTTAGGGTTAAAAGATCGATTTTGGATCATTTACTTGAAGATCGATATGAATCAGAAAATCTACTTTTTTTTTTTGTCAATTCCACCACTAATAGTCAAGTCATATGTTAGTCTTGACACACACTGTATGGTCAAGGAAATTCATAGAATTGAAACTAAACACTTGTAGAGCACAGTGAGCTTCCTGGGGGATTATTCAGAGTGGATTTTCCAGGCCTGCTGCCAGGTGTTCAGTCAGAAAACATGGATTATAGTGGATTATAGAATGATGTGGTCAGAGTGATGTTAGATATGACCTGGGCTACCTGCTCTGAATATGAGAGATGAATGTTTGTGATGTGCCCGCTGATGCGATCTGCATATGGGAGGCCCGCCTAACGACAACTTGAAACCCTTCTGAGGCTCAGCGCTCTCCCCTGAGCCACACTGTGCCTTGTTTACTGTAAAGAGGAAAAGAGGGCAGTGTGGAGGATGGGCAAGTGAAGCAGTTGCATTTCTGTGTCAGCTTTTTGTTGTTGTTGCCATAAGGCTTCCGCTGGCTTTGTACATGCTTGAGTGTGCTGTATTTGGTAATTAGACACGACATTTGCTTTTAAACAGTGAATACACGCTAATCCTTTGTCTCTGTGTTCTCCTTCTCCTCTGTGTCTAGGCATCTCATTTCTTCTGGGGTCTCTGGGCTCTGATTCAGGCCAAGGTCTCCACCATTGACTTTGACTTCTTGGGGTATGTTGCCATCTTGAAAATAAACCATCATTCATACTTTATCAAAAGCTCTCTTATTTTTGCGTTGCCAAGCAGATATCAGTTATTTAATCATTTTCTTTAAGAACATTTGAAGCATCCAGATTGATATAATTTGTGTCATCTCAGTGCACAGTGTATTTAAACAGGCTGATATGTTTGCACTGGTATCCATGTAGCTAACATGTCACCTACATTTTTATCTTATCGCTGACGCTGCTCTTCTGTGTCTCAGATATGCAGTCCTGCGCTTTAACCAGTACTTCAAGATGAAACTGGATGTGGCTGAGCTGAATTTACCCGAGTAAAAGCTCCCGCCCCCTCATCTTCTCTTCCTCCTGCTCTTCCTCCCTTCCAATCTGCTCTGAGACTCACATGACGACAGCAGAGTGCCCTGTAGGGTTTGTTAGTAGGGAAGAGCCAGACTGAGAGTCTTTCCTGTTCAGTGCCTACAGGGTCCATCTAAATGTCCGTATCTCTATAGATTGAATGGACCACGAGCTTCTCCATCCTCTGCTGTCGCACCTTTTGTTAACTGGTAGCCCAAATCATTTGTAATGTGGGCATATGTGAAGTAGACACTTTTCAGACCTGTTACAATGTGAAGCCCACATGGCTGATTTTAGTCTGGTCATTTCAATTATTCTAATATCAATTGGGATATAAACATGATATGGTAGTGGAATAAGTTGGTAGTGGAATGTCACCTTATTCACCACCAATCTATAGTAATCACCTACATGACTGACAGGTGGCCCAAACACTAATCTGATCACCTAGAGACAGCTTCCTCATACTGTATGTGCATTCTAGCCAGCCAAGCTAATGACCAAATTTATATTTACATGAAAGCAATACAAAGCCCTCTTTGTTTGCTAAAGAACCAAGATGAAAGAATAAAAAAATAAATTCCAACATGGAAAGGCCAGTGCACGTGAGAGGAGTCACTCAAAAACAAAGCAGAAAATGAAAACAAACTTGCGGCCTGCCTTGTGACTCTTGTTTTCACCCTCATTTCCATCAGCATACTGCGCATGGGTGGTGCACCAGAATAGCTGTGCAGTCATTGTGCTGTGTAGTTTGGTAAGGACTTGTGTGTTTTGACTTTCTAGACTGACGGTAGAAACATTGAGTTGTAAGGAGAGCATCAATCGTACTGCATATCAGTGAGCGGTCTTTTGACTTGAGGGAGATTTTCACTGTAATGTGTGTTTCATGTTTGTTTTGACACTTGGCTTTTGTCGAAGTCTTGACTGGGGACAAGCTTGCATCTCACTGTAATTTGAACATTCCATGTTCATAATGCTAGATAGGAAATTTGGTTGTAGTTCACATGGTAAGTTAGCAGTGCTGGGGACGTTATTCACTGTGACATTGACTGCAAGGCATGCTGTACTAAACGAGACCAAACAATTATATTGTCTGCTCCATGTCAGGGAAGGTTTGGGAACCGTCTCTAATATAACAGAACACTGCTGTTCAGTCCTAGTGAAGTAAGTGTTTTTTTGTTTTTTTTAAACTTTTAGACCAGTTTTCACTCCCGTGTGTGTTTGTGTATTAGGACAAGTATGTTACGGCCTTGCTGACTGTGGGATTGCTGAGCCATTATTGGTATGCACATTTTTAAGAGCCCAAAGAATTTTGGGGGAAAAGAAAGTGGAGTTGGTTGCTTACATACATACTGTTTTGTTAAAAACATTGTAATGAAAGTCAGCTGTTAGTGGGACCTGAGGAGCAAGAGCACCATCTGTTGGAGAAAAAAAATAATGGCTGCTGTCGGTGATTGTTCTTGTTATCCACCTTTGACCTTCATGTTAAAATGTTCATGGTTTTTAAATGAGCTTTAGGAGGCCCTTTTTTAAAAACCAAAACAAGTTAATCTCTTGGTTACTTTAACAAGCCTACACCAAAGTGCTGACATCTGTTTTTTGCTTGTACATAATGCACACTGTATCATTTTCCATGTAGCAAAAAAGAGAATTAGTATAACTATTATAGACTTTTTATACTTGTTGTTGAGGCTGAGGTCTTTGAGAGTGTGTAGATGTTTGCTAATGCAGTAGCAGATTACTATTGGGGCAAATATATCATATTTTTTAAAGAAGAATTACAAAATTTAAAGTGCCAGAAGAGCACCTGATTTTTTTCCGAGCAATTTAAACATGAACGTTACATGTAAAATATTATGAAACACATTTCTTGTTTACTCCACAACAGTTTGCAAATCGCATGTTAGCCCAGGTATTCTGAGTTGCAACAAGTTTGCAAAGCTCCGTGAAGAGCCATTACTGACAAGACTGGTCCATGTTCACACTCCTCTGCCGGTGTGCCTGTGAAAGCTCTTGTTTTGAAATTACGGGTTTGAAGTTTGAAGGTTAGGCCTATTATTTTCTTTATTTTAGTGTTGTGTTTTTCATGCTGTTAAATTAAGATGGAAGAATTAAGAAGTAGTTTATGTCGGGCCTAATATGAATTTAAAATGTATGTTTATATTTGGTGGTAAAGAATTTTGATACGTTACTGGTTTGAGTTGGAGGAACGAGAGAATGTTTTCTGTTGGGTTAGTAGTAACTATCAGACTACATTTACACAATGCGCGAAATTGAATGCACTTGTCTAATTTGACTGCCACGTAATCAGAATGGTTAAAATTTTATAAATACTGCTGAAATATTTCCTATATGCTTTATTTCCCCCATCCATCTGAAATGAATGCATTTTCACTGTACATTATACATAGGCCATCGTAGTACTGCTAATAATATGAACCTCCACTACTATTTAACATTGTACAAAAGTCTGTCCTAAAAATTCTCTGGCCACTTTAGTATATGTTTATATGTACAGTAATCACATTTAATAATAACCTTTCTTGTTCTCAAATGTCAATGAATGTACATAGAGGGAGTTCTTTTTTTTTCTAAAAGTTGCATTAAAGTGAATAATTGCCTGGGGTAAGAGTTGAAATAAACAAATGACATTTTCAATACTGTAAACATGCTTTGAGAAATAAAGTCTATTTACCCTTATCTGTTTCTGTCTTTTCTTGTGTCAACTCTCTTTGGGTGTTAAACTGGGTGCTCTCTGTCTGTTGCTGGTTTACCAATTCAAATAGTTGTGGGCCGGGGACAGTCTTTCCTGCCTGTCTCAGCATCCTGGAGGTATACAGGTCCTAGAAGTCAAAGCCAATGTTAAAAAAGTGATGAAAAAAGCCATGTAGTATGTTTAAAAAGAAATTATAAAAACGCCATAGTATAGTATGTTGAAAAAGTGATGAAGAAGCCAGAGTTTAGTATGTTGGAAAAAAAGTGATTAAAAAAAGCCATAGTATGTTGATAAAAGAGATGAATAAAGCCATGGTGTAGTATGTCGGAAAAGTGATAAAGACGCCATATAGATTGTAGAAAAAAAAGCCATAGTATGTCGGAAAAAAGTGATAAGAAAGCCATGGTATAGTATTTTGAAACAAAATGATGAAAAAGCCATAGTATAGTATGTGGAAAAAAAATGATAAAAAAAGCCACAGTATAGTATGTTGAAAAAGTGATAAAAGTGCCAGAAGATAAAAAGCCATAGTATAGTATATTGAAAAAAGTGATAAAATAAGCCATAATATGTTGAAAAAAATGATGAAAAAGTCATATTATAGTATGTTGAAAACAGCCATAGTATATGTGGGGGAAAAAATGATTATAAAGCCATAGTACAGTATGTAGAAAAAAGTGATAAAATAAGCCATAGTATAGTACGTCGATAAAAGCCAGCATATAATAGGTTGAAAAAATTCATAAAAAAGCCATAGTATAGTATGTCGAAAAAAAATTATAAATATGCCATAGTATAGTATGTTGAAAAAGAGATGAAAACGTTATAGTATAGTATGTCGAAAAAAGTGATAAAAAAGCCATAGTATAGTATGATGAAAAAAGTGATAAAAACGGCATAATATAGTATGTCAAAAACAATTATGAAAAAGCCATAGTATAGTATGTCCAAGATAAAAAAAAACAATAGTATAGTATGTTGAAAAAAGTGATAAAAAAGCCATAGTATAGTATGTGGAATAAAAGTGATAAAAAGCCATAGTATAGTATGTCGAAAAAATGATAAAAAGCCATATAGTACATAGAAAAAAAGCCACAGTATAGTATGACGAAAAAAGTTATAAAAAAAGCCATAATATAGTATGTCAAAAAAAATCATGAAAAAGCCATAGTATAGTATGTCCAAGAAAAAAAAACTATAGTATAGTATGTCGAAAAAAATGATAAAAAAAGACATAGTATAGTATGAAGAAAAAAGTGATAAAAAAGGCATAATAGTATGTCAAAAAGAATGATGAAAAAGCCATAGTATAGTATTTCCAAGATAAAAAAACAAAACGACAGTATAGTATGTTGAAAAAAGTGATAAAGCCATAGTGTAGTATGTGGAAAAGAATTATAAAAACGCCATAGTATAGTATGTTGAAAAAATTAGAAAAAGCCATATAGTACATAGAAAAAAAAGCCATAGTATAGTAAGTCGAAAAAAGTGATAAAAAAACATAATATAGTGTGCCGAAAAAAGTGATGAAAAGCCATAGTATAGTATGTCGAAAAAAAGTGATAAAAAAGCCATAGTATAGTATGTCCAAGATAAAAAAAAACAATAGTATAGTATGTCGAAAAAAAGTGATAAAAAAGCCATACTATAGTATGTTGAAAAAAAAGTGTTAAAAAAAGCCATACTATAGTATGTCGAAAAAGTGATAAAAAAGCCATACTATAGTATGTCGAAAAAATTTATAAAAAAAGCTATAGTATACTATGTTGAATTCTCTTTTTTCAACTTACTATACTATGGCTTTTTTTATAACTTTTCTGATATACTATACTATGGCTTTTTTTATAACTTTTTTGACTGACTATAATAAGGACTTTTTTTCCTCTTATTTTGACATACTATACTATGGCTTTTTTATTGCTTTTTTCGACATACTACAGTATGACTTTTTTCAACATACTATACTATGGCTTTTTTTCTCTTCTTTCAACATACTATACTATGGCTTTGTTTATAACCTTTTTGACATACTATACTATGACTTTTTTTTGACTGACTATAATAAGGATTTTTTTCTCTTTTTTCAACAGACTATACTATGGCTTTTTTTCTCTTATTTCAACATACCATTCTATGGCTTTTTTATAACCTTTTTGACACTATACTATGGTGTTTTAATCACTTTTTGACATACTATACTATGGCTTTTTTATCACTTTTTCCGACATACTATACTATTTTTTTTTTATAACTTTACTTGACATACTTTACTACGACTTTTTCAACATACTATACTATGGCTTTTTTTCTCTTATTTCGACATACTATTCTATGGCTTTTTTAATCACTTTTTTTGACATACTATACTATGGCTTTTTTTCTCTTATTTCAACATACCATTCTATGGCTTTTTTATAACCTTTTTGACACTATACTATGGTGTTTTGATCACTTTTTGACATACTATACTATGACTTTTTTCGACATACTATACTATGACTTTTTTCGACATACTATACTATGACTCTATTTCTCTTTTTTCAACATACTATACTATGACTTTTTTATCACTTTTTTTGACTTTTTTTTTTTTATAACCTTTTGACCTATACCTATATATACTATGACTTTTTTTTGACATACTATACTATTGCTTTTTTCTCTTTTTTCGACATACTATACTATGACTTTTTTCAACATACTATTCTATGGCTTTTTTAATCACTTTTTCCGACATACTATACTATGGCTTTTTTAATCACTTTTTTTGACATACTATACTATGGCTTTTTTTTCTCTTTTTTGAAATACTACACTATGACTTTTTTTGACATACTATACTATGGCTTTTTATCACTTTTTTTGATATACTATACTATGGCTTTTTTTTCTTTTTTCGTCATACTATACTATGGCTTTTTTTTCTCTTTTTTGAAATACTACACTATGACTTTTTTTTTTACATACTCTACTATGACTTTTATATATATATATATATATGTATATATATATACACACACACATATATATATATATATACATATATATATACATATATATCTATACATATATATACATATATATATGATAGTATGACATATATATATACATATATATATATATGTATATATATATAATATATATATGTATACATATGTCTATATATATCTATATATATATATATCTAATATATATATATATATATGTGTGTGTATATATATCTAAAATGTTATGGAATACCATGGGGGAACAGTCTTAAGATGCACCCAATCATTAAATGGCTTGTTGATTCTTCGGTGAGAGGATTAGTGTCCGGGATTTATGCTAAACTGATGGAAGTATCTGTAGGAGAACTCCCAATACTAAAGAAATGGGAGCGAGAGCTGAGCCCGGAGGGGAACGTAATTAATTGGGAGACAGTTTGGGACAATATTTCCCACTGTTCCAAGAACCCAAATCACCAGCAGATCCACTTCAACATATGCCATAGGACATATTGGACTCCTCAGAAGAGATACATCTCTAAAGCCATTCCTACTCCCTATTGCACGTTCTGCCAACCTGAACAAACTGGAACTTTCTTGCACATGGTCTGGGAGTGTGAACAGGTACATGAATTTTGGAATAAAACATCAATAATATCTGATGTGATAGGATGTCGACTTCTTACTAACCCGATTGTTTTGTTACCTAATGATGACTCCAAATTACACCTACTTGGGAGACAGACAGAAATTTGGCTAGCTGGATCAACCGCGACCAAGAAAATGATAGCTCAGCACTGGCTCCCCCCCCCACTCGCTTTGTATAAAACAGTAGTTGGCATATTTTCTGGACATAGTTATGCTTGAGCTCTCTACAGTAAGGATTAACAAAGCCAAATCATTGACTATAGACCTATGGAAAAACGCAGCAGCACAAGTATCAGTCCTAATGACCCCAGCATCACAAGAATTAGAGGAAAGCGACTAGGCAAGGTGTGATTCCTGTTTCCTGTTTTTGTTTTCTGTTTATTTGTTTGTTTTTCTTTCCTCGAGACCGCAGAGGGTGGGGGGTGGGAGAGGGTTGTTGTTCTTGTTCAATTGTGTTTGTCTGTTCTAATGTTCAAAAATATAAAAAAAATAATTAAAGATTGATCATAAAAGCCATAGTATAGTATGTTGAAAAAAGTAAAAAAAAATAAAATAGAAAAAAGCCATAGTATGGTATGTCAAAAAAGTGATAAAAAAAGTCGTAGTATAGAATGTCAAAAAAAGCCATAGTATAGAATGTGGAAAAAAGTGATAATAAAGCCATAGTATAGTATGTCGGGAAAAAAAACATAGTATAGTATGTCTAAAAAAGTGAGAAAAAAAACATAGTATAGTATGTCTAAAAAAGTGAGAAAAAAAACATAGTATAGTATGTCTAAAAAAGTGAGAAAAAAAACATAGTATATCGAAAAAGGCAATAGTGTAGTATTTGTGTAGAATGAGGAGTTCTGTCAACATACAAACACAATGACCATCAGTGTGATATTATATCTTCAAGAAAAAGAAGAATAAATGTGAGTTCATCTTATTTTATGCCTGTCTGTCCCTGTCTATATCTTTGCTCACTGGTTTCTTTCCAGGTGTTAAAATGTCTGTTTGTGTGGCTATCTGTGGGCATTTAACTTCTTGCTGTGCAGTTGTTGATGTTATCGCGGTCATATTATGTAGTTTGTCTGGGCACAAAAACTGTTGAGTTGTTGCTGTCCACACAATCACAGGGCTTTGAATAATGAACTTTTTTGGTTGTTCGGTCAACCGGTCATGTAAGTTATGAATCAGTCCGTGCGGTAGGTCTACTCTTTGTTCCTGAGAATTCCTTCATTCTTCTTTTGTTTTTAAACAGTTATGTAATGAGCTTTGATAAATAATGTGAACAATCTAGGCTTTTTGAAGCTGTATTTTGTATGCCAAGCATATCCAGTAAGATATGTATTTTTTGAGTTTGTATCGAAGATGATCACAAGATGGCAGCACATCCCATAGAAAGAAATTACTATGTGTGCAGGTCCCCAAACCTGGCAGGTCTTATTTGTGATATGAATGCTTATTAACAGATTTATATTTTTAAAATGAAGGCAGCTCATTAATGTGCATTGTATTAAACCTCTCCATTTAAAGCAAATACGAAAATACTGAATTTACTGAAGAAAACAATCCCATTGAAATAGGCTTAGATTGCTTTGCGACATTGAGCCCTGGGCCAGTATTCCTTTGTACAGGACATTTAGTTTTACAGCCTGGATGTAAGAAATAAGTCTAAATAAAGGCAATATGGAATGACTGGGTGAGCTATGGGGGGGCTCAAGTCTGATGTCAGATAAAACATTATTTGTTAGGCCTATTAGTCAGTGAAAACTGCTATAAAATGAGATAGTGTAATGTGTTAGTTTGTCTATTTGCTGCAAAAGTGCTGTAAGTAAATAAGGAATGCATACACAGGCTTTAGTAGTGCACATGTTTACAGTTTGCCACCCCAAGGGTTAAATTAGAAACTCATTCATGCCTCACCCCCCTAAACCAAACAAGTAATTTCTTACCATTCTCTAGAAGCAAATCAGGCCCGCCTTTCGTCTCCCTAATGTGAGCACTGTCTTATACAGTCCAACAATTACAACAGTGCATTATCCAACTCGCTGACTGTAATTCAATTAACTTCCTCCCCCCGGCTTTATCCACCCGGATAATACACACATTAATTAACAACAGAATCCAATATCGGCTGTTCTGCGCCTCCACTTATTTTCATTTCCCATAAAAAGGTCATAGCAGCCACTCCAAACTGAAAGACAATTGGTGTAAGTGTGTAGTAATGGATTACACTTGTATATCACCAGAGCTCAGCGTGTGTGTGATGGGGAGCGGTGTTGGTAGTCAGAGGCTGAGGCCTGGGAGAAATGCTGACACAGCTGTGATGCACATCCATCACAGTTGTCATTCTACCAAACTCATAAGGCAAAGTCTCGGTGGAGTTGGAAAACTAACATTGCAGGAAGGCAGAAAAATCTCATTGGTCTCATTTCTCTGCAGGCAGAACAATCTCAATCTCCATCTCTCAATGAAAAGAGTCAGATTTTTTCCCCAATTTCTCTTTGGGTTTAAAAACATTACAGTAAAGCCAGTAAAGAGTCCTTTGTAGCAATTGTATAACAAACAAAAATGTTTATGTTATGGGTTGTGTAAAGAAACTCTGCCAATATATCATTATAGAATTTTAAATTCTCAAATATCGGTATTGGCCTCAAAACATCCTGTATCACATCCTATAATGCAGATTCATACATCCAAATATTTTAGATAAATTGGCTTAAGATTACTTGAAAAGGCTTACATAGTCAAGTGAAATTCCTTGTGTATGTAAGTATACTTGGCCAATAAATCTGATTCTGATAGTCTTACCAGCCAACAAGGTATTCATTTTAGTATAATAGGCAACAACGAAGCAAGCAAATGTGAGAATTTGAGAAACTGTAATTGGTAAATGTTATGGTAGCTTTACTTAAATAGCTAAACCAAATACCAAAATACTAATTTGTTGATCATTTGTGCTTCATTGGATAGACTTCAGTTAAACTGCTACTGGTCTAAAACAAAAGTGGATTTGTGGCTTCCAACCACCAAACATCAACTGATAATGAAATTTCATCGGCTTCCAATCATGTGTTAAATATTACAAAAACTCGATTTGTTTTCTATTTGCAGAATCGGGGCATAGTATTTGGTTGATTTGAGTTTCCCTGGTTAACACTTAACTGACGAAAAAGATATACATGAATAGCCAAACCTGCAAAGATGTTCTCAGGGGCAGCAAGGTTGTGATGTTTCTTATTAGAAATGTTTTGTTTGTGTCGCCTCAAGATAATATATAATAAAATAATAATAATAATAATAATAATAATAATAATAATAATAATAATATGATGCTTTATTTTACAGCAACTATAAAAAGTGCAAGTCGTATAAGCAGGGCTGTGTCTATGGGGGGGCTGAGGGTGCCCTGTGACAATTTTATATCAAAACTGGATTTCTGTGTCTCACCTTGGTCTTCCCATTACAAATAAGCACAAACAGAGGAGCAGAGCGCAAAACAGAATAATTGCGGTGTGTGTGTGTGTGTGTGCGCGCGTGTGGTTAGGGGGGTGGGGTTAGGGCAGTCTTGTTCATCCCTATTCAACATGCCAACCTAATTATGGGAGGAGAGGGAAACAGTAATTAGTAGCGAGTCTCACCTCGTTGATCACAAAGGGCTCCTTCACTCTATTTATACCTGATTAATGGCTTGCTTAAGCACGGCGAGATATTTATGTTTCTGTTAATTGTGTGCTGCTCCGCTCCGCTCGCTGTGGCTTGCTTGCAACCCCAACCGACACACGCAATGATACACACACAGACCCCCCCGCTATACCTACCTTGTCTCATTATAGGCTACTGTTTTGCTCAAACAGTCAAAGCTGGTAAAAGACTGTCATTTGTCTCACACCCGATTTGTGTCTTAGTCATAATTAACCTTCTTAGCTTGGAAGCTTTCGTTTTTTTGTTTTGGATATTTTGATGACTTTCAGTGAACTTAACAGCATTTAAGTGGAAGGAGAGGCACAGTAGAATGTGAATATTTAATAATGACGCAGTGCAGGAGTGGTGTAAGATGTCCGTTTAATATCTCAACATTAGGTTTTTCTTGCCCGTTTGTGCTCTACTTTATCCACTTGTCACTGTTTTTGCCACCCATACTATGAAAACTTTATTATTCACAAACACATAGAATATAAGATAAATGTAGATAAAAACTCTTGTAACAACAAGAAAAGCAAACAAAACCTATGGTTGCCATCTTTGTTTGAAGAAACAAAAATGCACTGGACTGAATATTTATGGTCCTGGCAGGAAGATTCTGGAAAACATCTTCAAAACAGTTAAGTTGTGAGAAAAGTCCTCCCAGTTTTCCACATTTTGGCTTGATTTTATGATTGAAAAAACAGTGGCTTATACTGTATCTTTGACTTGAAAAGAGGTCTTTTTTTTAACCAAAAGTCTCAGGAACTTTTATTTATTTCTTTAGCGCTGATTGTGTACGTTAGTTGGAAAATGCATTGTCTTTGGCTTCACCACAGCATTAAAAACAATGCAGAACAACTGAAAATACAGGACACTGATACAGAGAAGGGCTAGATTTTTCCTAATCCAAAGTAGGCCCCCAGGAAGTGCACCGGGCTTCGAAAACAAATTGACGTAGCGGCAAAACAGTAGAATTACACCCTTTGTGTCCTTCATAAGATGCCATGGGGCCCAAAAAGATCTTTTTCCCATGGACTTGCATGGCAAAAGAGACATCTGTAAATCAGTGGATACAGTTTTTGAATGTCATGAACCCCCGCAAAATGACTCCTTTCACTATCAGAATTTGATTCGGTCCTATCACATTTGGAAAGTCTAGAAGAGCCGCACGATTAAATCATATTATCCCAATTCCAATTAGCGGAGCGCTTAACCGGAAGCAACTGGCTCTATATGCCCCATAGTGTGGAAGCAGCGCCGTAATTTTATATGCAGAAGTTGAACTTTTTTGGCTTCATGCGCCGCGGAGCAACAAATGAAGGGGGCTCCTCTGCTTCCATTATCCAAAGAAGAAAGGCGAGTGCAAGGGGTGGGAAGCTGTCTCGATCACAGCACAAGCTACAAAGCAAAAAAACATGTTGCGGGTTTTTAAAAATCGAAGTTGTTCAGCAGTGCAAGCCCCTCCCTAAAAGTTCCTGACAGTCAGGAAATACTACCTATCCCCCCTGAGCAGGGACTTTTGGGTGGTATGAAGACTGTGGTATGAAGAACTGTGGCCTAAGAACGAAGTTTAGACCCTGGTTCTGCCCGTGGAAACACAGATAAAGTTCCTGAGTTCCTCAAAAGGCCTAAAATATAAAAATTAAGATTCCATGAAAGGACAGACAGGACACTTTTTTTCTAATAGCAGCAACATAGTAACCACATGTATATCTCTATCTCTTATTTAAGGTGCTGTATATGTGCTTGTGGCAATTCTGTACTTCCTGCACAGAGAAATTATGACTTTTGTCAGTCAAGAGTCAAGAGGTGATGTGAAAAGTCATGAGCGAGACCAGCCTCTACTACGCCCACCAACAATGTAAGTAACTACTCCACCACTGATGCACCAAAATAAGCTACTCAGTGTTATCCACCTGCCTTGCATATCTTTATAATAATAATTAATTTATAATGTACAGTAGACTCTTTATTGATCCCCAGTGGGGAAATTACAAATGGCTATGTGCTTAAAGCCAGAGTGATGGAGAACATATGAAGGGTTTGGCGGCAGTTTTCTATCTGGTCTGTGTCTCTGTCTGACTAGCCGTGACAGGTGTAAAAGCTCAGAGAGAGAGAGAGAGAGAGAGAGAGAGAGAGAGAGAGAGAGAGAGAGAGAGAGAGACGTGGAAAAAAACGTAAGAAACAGCTGTCAGTACACGAGCCTCTGATGGGAGCATTGTGTATTTCTCCCTCTCTTTCCTGCCATCTACCCAACATTCCAGCACAGCTTTGCCAAGCTCACTCACTGGTTGCGATGGGATGGGGGCATAATGGGAGAGGATCAAAGAGCTAAACGAGGGGCTAAAGATACTGAAGCAGATTATCAGCACTTCCCACAATGCCGACAGCTGCTCATAACCACGCTGGGCCTAAAGGTAGCTGCCGTCTGCTGCCCATAATACAATAGGAGAGGGAGGCTCAGCGCACACTGAAAAACATGTGTTATCATTACAAAGGGATTGTCAGCTTCAAGCGCCTTACATCCCTCTGGATCAAACAGGCTGTTGGCTGGCAGTTATCACAGAGCGTTCTTCTAGTCTCGTCACATCCCTATTCTCCACTCTTCACTCTGCTTCCCTCGCTCTCTCCTCTCTTTTCGCCGCCCCCCCCCCCTTTCTATTTTTCCTTTCTCTCTCTCTCAGCAGGGCCTAATCTCAATCACTGTTATCCTCCGAGCCATCGTTGTTCATTATATGCTCCTGACATCACTGACAGACAAATAATCAAGACAATCCCTTTTGTTTGGAGTGTGTCTCTGTCTCAGTCCCCCACCCCTTCTCCCCTCTCCCTCCCTCCCTTTCAAAATGATCAACAACACAGGATCTTATTGTGGAGCTCTTGCTATATCTCAAAGCGATACATTGTTTGACTGAATTCTCTAAAAACCTCAGAGCCATACTCAGCATCATAAAGGGAGTAATGTCTGAAACAGATAGGGGAGCGCTTTGTTCTTTATTGTAATGGATGAACTCTCTAACTCAATCCACAGCGTCCTAAACAGACTGGAGCTGAATGCATTTGCTGAGGTGAATGTGCCATGTTATGAGGCAACAATTACAAGAATTAGATAAGAATTGTGCTCTGCAAATAAAAAAAAAGAAATCACTGTAATCACATTTCTTCACACAGGAAATCTTTTTCCATCGCTGCTCCCCCCACAAGCTTTTGCCTGTCCTCTGTCAGGAGTGACACACGGACGTACACAAATAATAACCCACATAAAAGTGAAACAATAGCACTTTTTTTTTAATACTTAAATCATCTTTAAGTTTCTATTTTCACCTAACCTGGTGACACTTTAATCAAAAAATTCCTCAGCAGTCTTTTGGTAGCAGCACAGGCTATAACTTTCGGTCTGATACGACAGACAGCCAAAACATGCCATACGCGTGTATGTCGTTATTTACTGTCTTTATGTTTTTAACACCATTTTAACTGCACTATTAACTCATGCCCATACGCACACTGTAAGCCTCAGACTTGAGGAAGACAAATATTTTAAGCTGATGCTGTGATAAATAAACAAAGCCCCATGCATGCCCATACCAAATGCACACAAATACATACAGCACAGTAAACACATGTACGTGTGTATGTGCAAATATTTACAGTTATTGCTGTGTTTTTATTATTTCCCCAAAAGAAAATCTTCTGTATTATGGAGTTTGAGAGACTATACTGCACCAATGAAAACATTTAATTCATTTCATGGCCAGATATAAATATTGTTTTTTTTTTTATCTTGCAATTTAAATTTATCTTTAAATTTTCACTTCTTGTTGAATGTCTATTCATCGTCCCAGCATTCCATCATGAAAACAAAGTGAAATATGATCATTAATGACTAATATATTTAAAGATACGAGTGACAAATACAAGTAATCTGTACATTTTAAAGCAAATAGTAGTTATCTGACATTCAAATATTGAATTCTAACATATAATTAGAGCTATAATTTAACACTTTCATCTGAAAACAACACTTTCTACTTCACTGAATGTACGGTTCAAAACCCATTTTGCTTTATAGCTTCCGTTTATTAAATCTATATTGATCATGTATAGATTGAGTGATACGGTGTAAATAAATATATAAACATAAAGACATCAAAAAGACGTCCCGAATGTTAGGTACATTACACCTAGCAGGAGACAACATGTGTAGTTAAGAAATATCACCTCACACTTTCTTTTTTTTTGTCTTTGTAGCTGAAACTAGTCCTCATTATGAAATCTGTCAGTTTTGGCAAAACTTTTTGATGATTAGGTTATGTGTCTTGCTTCTTCATTTTTTTGCCAAACCACGTAATGTCTGCTATTCATGGTGTGTGTGATGCTGGAATCAGAGGTGATGCCTCTTCTGTGGAGTTAATCATCTACTTGGAAGAGCAGAGCCGGGAGAAAAAGAATAGTGAGGGTCCGCCAAGTTGTCTCTGCGTCTGGGTTTCTCTGTTTCTCCAGTAGATGCCAGCAGTGAACCATTTAAAACGCCGCCCCTTCGCTCCCCCTTCTAATTCGAGGGTGCCCTGCATGTAACTGCTCTGGAGTTGGAGATGGTACAGATGGCTGGCCTAAACGCAACACTTATCCAGACATTTCACTGTTTGCAGAATGATATCAAAGTCAACTCAAAATGGAGGCTGTGCCATCAACTTGAAACAAATTCTAACACTTCCAACAAAATTGTATTGTGAGTAAAGTCTCCGCGGATTTGGTCAGCGTTCAGCACAGATGTCCCCCCTGTGTGTGTGTTTGCGTTAAATAAAAACTAGTGCTCACATCCTCTTAAAAAAAAATTCAGCTGTGGATTTTCAGGGATAAATGCTCACAATTATAATGTTTTAATCCAGATTGGATTCAGAAACATTTATTTATTTCAGAGCGTGAGAGTTTAAGTGTTGGAAAAAAAACAAATGCCCTAAATGATGTGAAATATGGGAGGATAACTGGAACAGCAACATCTAGTTCATTTTGTCTTTTAGGCGCTATAGAAATGTCAAACTGATTATTAACATTTAGATAATTCTCTACATACATTTAATACAATTCCAGTTGATAATAAACTTTTCCTCTCTTTATTTTTCTGCTTGTTGTCCTCATCTTGACAGAGGTTGCAATCACACAAGCTCAGATCAAAGTCTTCAAATTCCCCACATGGGCTCGCAGACCTGCTGTCATTTTGATGCTACAGAGCAAACGTCACATTAATACGTGTTAATTAAAGAATACAATTACATATTTTCTCCCTCACAGCCTCAAAGTGTGTGTGTGTGTGTGTGTGTGAGGGGAGAAACTACAGCGTTGTTAATTAGATTATACATTTGTTAAACTAGTTACCAAGGATACCTTTATTTTTTACAATCTATCTCTGCTCTGCTGTTAACTCTGATCCATTAGTTTCTTATTGCGTGTACAACTTGTGGGATTAAATAGCTGTGAAAACACTCGCAGTACCTGCTGCTCACTCAGATCCAAACATGTTTGCTGCTGGTTTCAGTACTAATACTTACTCTGAATGTGTTTTTGTGTGAGGTCATCCGTGTGTGTGACCACTGTTTGAGCGCCAACAATAGGTTATCTGTGTCTATTTCTGGAGGGCGGGGCCCCCGAGACCTGGCCTCCCCGCGTGATTGGCTGGCTGGGCACTGTGAGAAGTTTACTTTGGAGGGTGCAGTATGCTGGATTTTTTCGCTTTCAATTAAATGTGGAATGCAGCACTCTCGAAGGCCATTTGAAGTGTGTTGTGTTTGCATGTGTGTGTGTGTGTGTGTGTGTGTGTGTGTGTGTGTGTGTGTGTGTGTGTGTGTGTGTGTGTGTGTGTGTGTGTTGTGTATGTTTGTTTGTCTCCGTACCCTTCTCTTTCATTTCCACACATAGAGGTCTTTCAGCGGAGACGAGACAACCTCCCGAGCAGGTAAGATGGGATCCCGAAAAAACCTGCTCGGTTATTTGTCCACGGCATCCTCCATGTCAGTGTTTGGCGTTGTGGCCTTAAGAGGTAACAAGGAGGCTACAAACACAAATTATTTCTTGCAATGTCAAAATTTTCTCATCTGGTGAGGAACAACACTTTTCTGTAAATCGGTGTGTGTGTGTGTGTGTGTGTGTGTGTGTGTGTGTTCCCTGTGAGTCATAAAATACTTCTGGCTCCTTGTTAACCGTTTGTTAGAGGTGTCTTTTGTCTGGATGTCATTAGTGCCAACTCTTTTCTCTTCTATGCATGCGCAGGAGAAGATGCGGCCTGCTTTCAAAAGGCCCGTTTGGACAGAAGACCATTGTCGTGGGAAGTGCGCAAAAAGGAAAACATGTAACCGATTGCTCAAACGTGCCGTTTATCAAGAGAACTTGTGCACCGTGCAAACACACAAAACCACAAATATTAGCATCCGGACTCAAATGTGAAAACGGAGGTGGAAATAAAAGAATTTGAACTTGATGAACATGCATTAGTGGCAGAGAAGTGCTTTCATCAGACTCCTTTTCAAACGTGTTTTCACATCCCCTCAGATGCAACATTACAGCACCGGTGAATGTGACAGAAGAGAGAAAGTCTTTATTTAGACTCAAATGGGTCTCATCTGAAATAATGACTATGTCCTTGAGAAAAACAAAGAGCCCCACAAAACGGGCTACTCTTCTACAGAGGCAACGGAGATGGCAGATAATTGTTTTCAAGTCAGGCACTGCTCTGTAAATGAGTTTGTTCTGTTCTGCAGGCGGCTAACTGTCTTTCCTTCCTTTCATTTCTCTCTCCTTTTCACACACATTTTGATTTTCTTCTCTTTGCCTTTGTTATCTTGTTATCTGGCCTCCGTTTTTACCCTCTCCTTGGCTCTCTCAACAACCTCTCTCTCTAAATCTTTTTCTCCCTCTTTTCTCTCAGTTCCAAATTCTTTGGTGCAGCAGGCTTTTTACATCTTTGCTTTACTTGTTCCCTTTTTGTTTGCTCACTGAGCGTGAACAACAGAGGAATTATCTATTTTGCTGTGTGATGTTCACAGCAAATAGTTTACCTTGACTTCAGCAGCTTCGTCCTGCTGTATTCTCCTCTAGCTGTTATTATTGCTCCACAACAATTGAAGATTTCCACAAAACAAAAACTAAATTTCCTTCCGACTGAAGTAGCTGTGGAAGTTGTGTGTACCATGGAAATAAAATGGTAAACAAGAGTGGTGAAACGGTGAAGTGGTGAAGAATGGGCCATAAAAAAAGTCCTTATACAATTACAAAATGGCTGCCTGAACAGGTACAAGAACACAAGGTATACCGTTACAGCAACATGAATGAAGTCCAAAAGGATATTAAGCTTTTATATAGGTAAGTACTTAACAGTTTCACTTCATATGTCCTCTCCCTATCTATCATGCAATATTCTTTGTGAAAGAAATGCTAGGAAACCAAACAAGACATTTAGATTTCCACATCCAGGTTAACTACAGTGATCTAATAATGGCTTCTGTGCGCTCTAGCCGTTTAAATGATCCAACTAAACTCAATCCTACAGAACGTGTTGCAATGATTGCAGATGCACACTAATTTTAAACATTCATAGCTTGCTAGCTAGCTACATTAAAAAAAATAAAAAAATAGTGAGAGAATAGTGCAGATGAGATTGACACAGCTGTACAAGTCGTTTTAAGTCCGAACACAAAAAACTCTTAAATCTACAAATCTATTTGATCAATGAGGAAAAACATTAAGTTGACTGCTTGCAGCGACCTTTACCACAGCTTTGGTGTAAAGTTCAGAGTGAACAAGAGGCTCATTTTACATATAGGGCAATTGTATACGACAAAGAAAAGTCACACATGGACACAAACAGATGCACATTTGCTTAAGAGGGCATAAACTAAGGCAAGGACCACCAACTACTTCTTAAACATATATAGACAAAAGGAATGAAATTGGCCTTAAGAAAAACAACCAAATTTTTAGGTCAGAAATCAAGCACAAGACCGATCGGTGCGCACATTACGAGCTAGCTACAATCAACATCAGTAGAGTGCATTGGCAGTTTGTGGTCAATGAATATTAACTGTACAAAGAGTCAACTTTAGCAGTCAAATATGTTCACATAAAGCAAGGCAGAACTTTGCTTCACATTCAATCTGAATGCACCTTTTGAGGAGGTGAAAGCTTTGAAGGCTTCTGCTTCCTCACTGTAGCCTGAGCTAATGACCATATATAGATACCACTGCCTGTGATATCTAATGTCACAAAAATCTGAACTATCCCTTCAATTTCAAGATAGAGGCACTGTAGAGAAAGAGCTGTTCTTCCTTTTTCCATACTTCCCCTTTTGTTTTCTAAGGTTTTCTATTCCCAGGGTTCCACTCTGGGGAGCCCACTGTCCCTCGAGAACCCTACTAAGTCCTCTCTGGCTGGGTAATAATGGCTTTCCAACGTCGCCTATTTAGACTGCAAGTTTCCATTAAATCTCACTGTGTCATTACAGTTCATATTCTTAATTATGCAGCAAATGTCCCCAAGGGAATACCATGGAGGCCACTACTCCACAATCTGTCCATATGGCACTTAATTAAAAGTTTTCTTAAGAATAAATTGCATTCAATTCAATTAAAACTGTAATGTCATACCAAAATAATGGGCAAAGCCTCCTACAACGTGCAGCTGAGAACACACAAAAAAAATCTTTTCTCTGTTTTTGCAATGTTTGCAATGGGAAAAGTGCATATCTCCCTTCCAAAAAAAGCCCCCTAGTAGAAAATATGCAAAAAGCAAATATCACCAAAGCCTCCTACATGCCACCGAGCCCCAGGCAACAACCGCGCTGAACACTCAAGCTATTTCTAGATTCCACTCTTGGAATTCACACCATGACAAATGAACCATTGGAGTTTGGAATTCCTATTTATCTGCTGCGCACAGAGGCACTTGATTTGGGTGTGAAGAATAAAGGAATTATACGGACAAAAAACCAGACGACTTAAAGGATAAATGATAAAAAATAAATAAATAGATTGTGTGTGTGTGTGTGTGTGTGTTTTTTTTCCCTCTGGAGCCAGAGTTGTTTGTTCATCTGATTGAGGGCGTTTAGGTGGGCGTGTCCTTATCATCTGGAAGCTCTGATCTCACCAAAGCAAGACAATTTCAAATAAGCAGCATCTGATATTAAACATCCCCTGCCACAGATGCACTTCCACTGAGCCCTGCAGGATTATTTCCAAGAAAAGCCATTTCCCTTTGAACAATAAATGATATATATTTTTTATTTTATCTTTTCACCCAGTTTAGATGATGAGTGCAGACACGCACCTCAAATAATCACACTTTTGCTTCAACCAGCAACTTCCTAACCCTTCGAAGCCTGACGCTCCGGATGCCATCTCGCAGACGACGAGCATTGATTAGTAGATTGGGAAACAGGGAAAAGCAAAGTCCATTTGGTAAAGTAGGCTGCTGTTCCCTGCGCCCCATCTGTTGGGTGTGAGATGCTGACTTCATCTGTTGACGACGCGGCGGTGGCTAGGGAACCAGAGATGAGTTGATTTCCCTCTTTCGCTGGTTGAGCAGTGAAGGGCCCTAAAGCGTAAACAAAGTGTTTTTCTTGTTCTAAACACAGAGTCTTGGCTCGGCTCTGGCTTGGACTTGGCTGCTACGTGGGTGTGTGTGTGTGTGCGCGTGTGTGTGTGTGAGACTCTGCTGCTCATTCAACCTCGCTTTAAAGGCCTGTTTGGTGCCCTCAACACAAACACCCTGCAACCAGCAGCCTACAGGTGATTAGCACACGCAAACATGCATAAAACATCCACACCCACCAATCGACAACCACACCCATGCATCACACACACACACACACACACACACACACACACACACACACACAGCATCTGAGTAATCATGCCATTGAATGTCAACGCATTGAAAGCCACCTCTGAATGGAAACACTTAAAAAGACTGGAAGGTTGAGGGTCAGATCGTTTTGTTCCAATCACTACATGCTGGTATTTTTCATTTGCTGCCTACACACAAATACTCTGACGCACAGGAAAAAACACTGGGCTTCAAATCAATCATTGAATCACAACAATCCACATCTTAGGTACATAAAAACATGCCTTCCTCTCATTGCAACCATTCACTCTGATATTAGAAGGAAGAAGGGGCTATTACAGCCGGCGCCGAGGTGGCCTCGACCTGCCGTTTCCGCTCTGGAAATGGGTGGGGGGGGGTGGAAGAGATACCTGGGCAAAGCATTTATTTCAAATGGCCGCAAATATTTCAACTGCTAGAGGTATAATTGATTTAACTTGCTGACCGGTACGCCTCGAATGGGCAGCAGATGAAAGAAAAAACAGAGGAAGACTGAAAGAGTTTGCAAGAGAAACAAAGAATGACAGCAAGAGAGAAAGTAAGAGCATGAATGAATTTGTCCTTTTCCCTGCACAGCAGCCTCCATATACAATAACTCACAATGTGGGCTTTAGTAAAAACATTTGCTGTCAACAGTCAGTTTCACTGTACTAAGCTAGTCTAACAGATGTGCACTCACCCAAAGACTTGTGCAGCTGCTACTGCTGCTGCTCCTGTGTGCGTTCTTGTGTGTGTGTGTGTGTGTACGGGGAAGCCTGCTTATGTGTGTGTATATGGCAATCTTTACGCACACTTCAGCAGGGTTTATGGGTATTAGAGTATGTACGCCTTCATAACTTAAAAAACCATATACAAACAAAAAACAGAATCTGTTCTAGTTAGATTTGATGTTGATTGCATTACCATATGAACACATTCTTGGCTATTGTCCTGGTCCCCCGGGCTGACTCCGGCTCAGTTTTGGACCATGCTGGGCTGGCCTCCGGATCCTCTCTGCCCTGGGAGAGGCATTCAAGGGACAAGGGGCATCCTGTGGCCTAGTTTAGCCTCTCATTCTGGTTCAGGGCACCTGGGTGGCTGCCCTAACCTCTCCCTGGAGGCCAGGACAGAGCCAGGCTCCACCACCAACTGTTTGTTTCACCAGCATCCTAAAAAAGGTAAACAAGATTATATTATATTTTTTATATATATATATATATATTTAGATTTTATTCTGTTTACCAGTCGATCAATTGACTACTTGATCAACAGAAAACTAACCAGCAACTATTTTGATAACTGATTAATCATTTTTAAGACAAAAATACCAAACATCCCCTGAATTCAGCTTCTTAAATGTGAGTATTTGCTGCTTTTCATGGTCATTTATTATAGTAATATCTTTTGGTTTTGAACTGTTGGCCAGTTAAGACAAGACATTTAAAAGATGCCACTTTGGGGTTCTGTGGAATTATTTGTTACCGTTTTCTATAGAGCAACTTTTCAATTCATTCATTATTAAAGAAAATAATCAGCAGATTAATAGATTGAAAAATAGCGTTAGTTGCAGCCTTGAATCTAATGCGTCTTTTGCTCTCATACCTCCACTGTACAGAACAATTTCAAACAGGAATGAAATATACAGCATCTAAAAAAGTATTGAAAGAAAAGGGTTTGTTTAAAAGTCTACACCAACTTCTTAAGCGTTGGCCCTGTTGGCAAACTTACCTCCTAAATAATGAGAACACAGACACCAAAATCACCCATCTGTTGCTGTTAGATCATTCACTCTGCTGCTATTGATTGTAATAATACCTCGAAAGTGTGGGAACAGAAGAAATTGCAGCAGCCCTGAAACTAAACTGCAACCTATCTTAAATTCACAGCCAAATCTCAGAGATTTGAGGTTTTTTTTTTAATACTTATATAAAAGTCATCAAGACATACATTTTCCTGTTATTAAAGATGAGTTTAAAGCACTGCATTAAGCTAAATTACCTGCAGTGAACATAGACATGATTCCTTATGATCAAAACTCAACTTGATTGGTCAGATTAGTGAACCTGCATTTATAATAATCCAGCATTTAAATGGGATTTTTAAACGATTTACCAATATGGTTTTTGCCCTCTTAGTTGACTGATGTCCCAAACTTGTAGAACTATTATGGATGGCTGTAAAAGCTGACCTGTCGGGTGGGGGGGGGGTAGTACATTTAAAAAAAATCTAAATGTAATTATTGATGTCTATAATGCATGTGTTGTTTGTGCCCATGTGCATGTCCATAGGCGTCGAATTGAAACAGGGTAGCCGTTTCAGTAAATATCAACGCTTATCAACACGGTACAACTGTGGAACTATGCTAACACACTGTTGCACAGAAACACACACACACACACACACACACACACACACACACACCCTTATGCATGTGTGCGTGCATATGCATGACTGACACACACACTTGCACACACACCACCCTTTCTTCTTGTCTCATTGGCAGGCTCATATCCCATCTGCTCTCCAGGGGGGCGAACAGAGAGATAGTTGTCATTGTGGAACATCTCTCAACACACACACACACACACACACACACACACACACACACCTCGATATCAAACTCACCGACACACATACACACACAGACGCACCCCATCAACCCCCCATGCATTCACTTTCAAGCATCTCGAGTCCAGCTATATTCTTCTCTGCTAATTGACTGTCATAACGACTGGAGAGATTAACTTCAGCCCAATCCCTGCAAGATGAAGGATAAAGACATGGGGGCCAAACTGGGCTGGGATGAGGGTGTGGTGGTGGAACTGGGCGGAGGGGGCTAATACCACCACATCTCTTATTTGTTATTGATATTTACTGGCTGTCTTGTCCCTCCCTCCCCACTCACTGCTGCCCCTCCTCTGCTCGTCACCCATAAGGATTAGTGTTAATGGCAGGCTTATGAAGTATGCGAGCCCCTGTCAAAACCATGTCCCCTCTTTGCCATCTCCCAGATTAGCTGACGCTTTGTGATGGGCTCTCTCTGCAAGACACAGGCCTCCAAGTGTAAGGAGGGAACTTTGTCTAAAACTTCTCATAAAGTGGGGAAAAAGGAGCTTGTGGCAATGCTGTGTGTGTGTGTGTGTGTGTGTGTGTGTGTGTGTGTGTGTGTGTGTGTGTGTGTGTGTGTGTGTGTGTGTGTTGAAATAATGGTGCATGCTAGGGGGGAATTAGCTTGTGGTGATGTCTTTTTTTTTATTTAATTTTTTTGTACAAAATGATTGACTGCAAAAGCTTAAAACAAATCATGGTACTTTTTATTTATTCATTTTTTATTTATTTAAAGATGACTGACTGGGTGCTTTGGATTTAACAGATGCTGAATGATGAACTAAAAAAGATACACAGTAGTAAATGAAACACATGCACAGCTCTAGCTTCACTGACCTTCCTACATATATGACTGGCTGGAAAATATACTAGAGTTACAGTTAAGATGAAGAAAATATGATCACTGTTACAATATAATACAGACAGCTCTATTAGGTAGTGATATTGTATGTTCTCTTCTTCAAACCCCCATACTCTTCTACAGTATGACACTTATCGCTCATAATTTCCTGTCTTCGGTGGCTATTTTCTACCTATTTTGGTCACAGAAAAGGTCCTATGGAATCCCTGTTTGAGAAGTAAAATAAATGTACAGGAAATTATTCTTCACTATAGCAGCTGTACTGTTACTGTATCTAACACTTAATTATGATTTTAATTATACATGATTTTTTTCCTCTGCGTTTCTAGAATGTAATATAATCTATATACAGTAATTCATACTTTGACTACTACATAAAATGCTTCTCCCAACCCCAGTATTTTTAGGAGGTGGAGTCATTTCTCTCCTTGCATATTTCCATATTCGGGCTCCAGCATGTTTTATGTTCTTTTTAAGTTGGATGGTAATTTATTTAATGTCAGTGTACTTTACACAGACAACATAATGTCACAACGTACATAATGCTTGTCCATTGGATATATAGTTTCATTTAATAAACATTCAGGAGTGCAATTTTAATTAGAGAATGAGAGGAAATGACATTTCGTCCGACACACTTCCTCAGCCATATTTAGGCCTTCTTTCCTGCGATTTAAAAATCGCAAACGTTTCTCCTCTTTGTTCATTCCTTTCTCTCCTTCCCTTTATCATTATCTTAACTTAGACCTGATCTCCTCCCCTTTACGTTTTCCCTCCATTACAGTTGTGTCCTCTGCTGCTTGCTGCTTTCTACCTCCCTTTCGCCTTTCCTTTCCTTCTCCCACTCCCTGTGCCTCTCTTTTCCTCCATGTCTCTCCATCCCAGCCTCTTTTTTCTCCATCCTGGCTGTGTGGATGACAGCAGTGCTCTCATGGCATCTGTCTGCTGCTCCCCAGCTTGTCTGTGTGTGATCAGCTCCTCTCCAGCTCTCCTCCACACTTTATCTCCTTGTCTTAGTGCTCCCTTTTTTCACAGACCGCCGCTCAGCTGCCTCGCTGCCAACTCACTGTCGCTGTTAACTCACATACCATCTTATGTATTGCCAAAGCAGATTGTGTTTGGAGGGCAAGCAATTAAGGGGGAGGCAAGCGCAAAACTGTAATGTAATTTTGGCTGCGATATTTTTACGGGGAGAAAGGAAGACGGGGGGGACGAAAAAAAGCACAGAGGAGGGCTTAAGCGGGTCGGACATTGCAGAGTCAACACCGTCGAGAATAATGATTTTGAGCTGAGATTTAGTGGGACGGAATCTGGCACTTCCCTAATTATGAGAGGCCAAATGTCAAGCCTGCTCGCTGTCAGCTTGGTGGCGGGCGTTGCTGCTTCCTCTCCGTCTCTCGCTCTCAGTCCATCCCTCTGTTTCTTTCTCCCTCTCTAAATTTCTGCATGTTTCATGAATCTCATTTAAAGTCATTAAAAGTGTGGTGAGATTTTCACAGCCTCCGCTCTGTGACCCAGTAGTCCTCTGTCACAGATCTGAAAGAAAGAGAAACAGCGAGGAGATCGGGAAAAACATAAAAACTAAGGCAGGTTTGAGTTAGAGAGGCATTTAAGGTAAACAAGGAAGAAGAAAAGGAGGAAAGCGACTCAGGGTCAGAGTATCTAAGTGGATTAGATGGTCAGCATCACAGAGCTGCCTCTCCGAAAGGTCTAATTTTTACAGGTCTGTATAGCAAAAGCGAGCACTCTAAAATAAGAGAATGTGAGGAATGCAGAAAGGGTGTTTTCAGACAATTTGGCCTATTTGACAATCACCATCTTTCTCCGCGGCGTCCTTTTCAGTAAAAAAACTATTCTGCATTTACGGCTCCCATTTTGCAATGTCAGATACAACAAGGGGTCGAAGTCAAGGTCTCTCTGCGTCGCTGAGTGAAAAGAAACTTCCAATCCTGTTTACAAGCCATCACAAAGACATACTGTTTTTCCTCGTTTTGGGTCAGGTTGAGGAGGTTACCCTTGCACATACGGTACATTCTTTAAGGCCTCTCGGCTGAGTCAAGGCGAGAGATGTTCGGCTTTGAAAAAGAATGAGCTTCCATCCCATTCAGGAGAGGCGCGTGGATGGAGGGGGTTAGAGGTGATAATGGGCAATGTAAAGCGATGGTAAGAGATGAAAGAGTCCCATATGTGTGAGAAGGAGAGATGGCACTAAAAGCAGTTGGTCTGACCCATAGCCTACCAGTTGCTGCGATGTCGGTCGTGCTCCCAATTACACCAGTTCAATAGACAGGCTGAAATCAAATTGGACCTCTGCGTTTGTGCGCCCCTGCTACAATATCCCCTTCAGACGCACAGACTTTCACACCTACACACATGTAGCAAAAGCCTCCTACTTTCACACAAGGCACACATTGTTGCTGACTGTGTAGCTAATTGAAGGTGTAGCCCATGTAAACTGTTGTAAAAGTAGTTGTGTAACAGCAAGGTGACTTGGCTTGCCGCACCAGCATGTCGAGACTCTACAGATGGCCCAGCACTGCAGAGGTGGTGACGGCCGGGGTGTGTGTGTGTGTGTGTGTGTATGCGCAAGGGAGCTAGAGCACTGTAGAGCCTTGGGCATCGGTGTGGGCCCTCTGTGACTTGGCGGAGGGAAGTGAGCGAGGAAGAGGCCTGCGTGGGCGGGAACTGGCAGAGGTATGAAATGATTTGGAGAGGTGGGGTGGGGGGGGGGCAAGACATCAGAGGGGCAAGACATCAGTCAGTGGGGCAGGTGAGGGTTGAGGAGGTGGTGGTGGGGTTTAGTCTGGATACACAAACTTTTTTAGTGAAGATGTAATGAACTGTTTCCTTCCAAAAAGGAAAGAGAAAAAGGTACACGAGAAGCCAAATTCCATATTAAACCGTGCATGTTTTTGTTGCATTTTGAACCAGCAACAGTTATGCACATGATAAAATGCCACATTGAAATTGGAACTTTAAAGAAACTGCTCTGAAACCTCATTCAATAAATAATCTGCCTTTTTCCCCCTCCAACAGTGATTCATTTGTTAGTTCTGGGCTATCTGTATGCATGCGTATAAGGTCAAGGGGTGGTGGATAATAGGCGAAATAACAAAGGCAACAACAATAATAGGGCTCCAGTATCCAGCAAAAAGTTTAAAAAAAAAAATGTATAATTGTAATAATTGTATCACAAGCAATAGAAAATCTATCCTTGCTGGAGCCTAATAGGCCCTTTAATCAAGCTAAAGCCATCTTACTTACATAGAAGGACAGCTGGATATTCCAGGGTCCATTGTCGTTGAGTACCAGGTGAACCACTTTCTGGTAACAACCCACCAGTTGACTCGACATGTCGCACGTTTAGCTTTACCAGGAAGTTGAGAGCAGTTGAAAGAGGGGAGTCGGAAAGTGAAGGGGACAGACATCATGGTAACAATGTATTAAATATACTGAACAAAATGATAAACGCAACACTTTTGTTTTTGCCCCCATTAGGGTTAGGGTTCATCCGTGAAGAGAACACCTCTCCAAAGTGCCAGACACCATCGAATGTGAGCATTTGCCCACTCAAGTCAGTTACGAAGACAAACTGCAGTCAGGTCGAGGTCGATGGAGGGGAGAGAGAGAGAGAGAGAGCGAGAGAGAGAGAGACTACCCCTAACACCAGATACTGACTGGTTTTCGGCCCCCCCCCCTGGACCCCGCCAATACAGAAAAACTGAACACTTTAGAGTGGCCTTTTATTGTGGCCAGCCTAAGGCCCACCTGTGCAATAATCATGCTGTCTAATCAGCATCTTGATATGCCACATCTGTGAGGTGGATGGAGTTTCTCGGCAAAGGAGAAGTGCTCACTAACCCAGATTTAGACAGATTTGTGAACAATATTTGAGAGAAATAGGCCTTTTGTGTACATAGAAAAAAAGTCTTAGATCTTTGAGTTCAGCTCATGAAAAATGGGGGGGAAAAAAAACAAAAGTGTTGCGTTTATAATTTTGTTCAGTGTATTTCATCATGTTTCTTCCTGCCTCTATGTTTGAGCAGAAAAATACTTGATACAACCCAAGAATATACTGATTTAGGAGCTTTATTTACAGGAAAAACCTTAAAAGCAGCTATAAATCATATTTTATATGAACCTTTCAAAAATCCTATTTTGGTCTCCTTCACTTTTAGCCTATAGTAAATGTTGATTTTCTTACTATTGTCTCTAAGAACCGTATCCTCCTAATGTCCAGCCACCACAGAAGATCTGAGTGAATACAAATGTTGAAGTTACTGGATTACAGTGCTGTAGTACTCGAGTCTGGACTCGGACTCAAGGTACTACAGCACTGTAATTAAGCCCTTGTGGACTCTTCAAGACAAGTGATAAGTTCAAGAATGGGAACATGTCAGTTTTTTACCGACAACTGTGTTGCTATTTGGCAGTCAGAATGACTCTAGAATAAAAAGACTCAACATCTAAAATGTGAAGTTGCACTTCAGCTTTATGTGACTTCAGTGAAATTGCTCTACTTAAAGTAAATAATATGGCCTAATTTGAGCCAACAGTGTTGTTGCTTTTTAATCATGACCAATAAAAATGCAAAATGATCATCTTAAAATAAAAAAATATATACTGTACCTCGCATCACATACATTATCAACAGGTAAGTAAGTGGTCTTGAAAAGGATTCTTCTTTTTTTTTTTTCCCTCTGTCTCGGTCTTGACGGTCTCTCATTTGGACTCGGTCTTGATTCGGTCTCAACTAGTCCTGGTCTTGGACTTGACTACAGCCCTACTGTATTATCATGCACTCAAAGCAATGACCTGAACAGGAGGAGTGGTGCGGTTTTGCTGAAAATTTCTTGGACCCGGGTTAAATATTACAGGTTAGAATTGAACATAAGTGAAACGATAAGACAGTAAAGCACAGTGCCCTTTGCAGTTTGAACTACAACATTATCTATCAGAAAATAAATAAATATATATATATATATATATATATATATATATATATATATATAAATTCATTTTTTAATCATAATTTATGAAATTGCAGGAAATAGCACATATATATATATATATATTTTACTTTTTTGTTCATTGTTGTCACGGTTTCAACAATGTAGCAGGTTTGGACCCAAATTTCAGATGCAGAGATGAGAAAGGCAGCATGGAGAAGATTTAATAAAAAAAATGTAACTTACAGCTCAGAGTCCAAAAATAGGCAGAAGGAAATCCTAATACTGAAACACTGTGAAACTAAAACACAATAAACAGGCTGGGCTCCTTCCCACAAGGAGGCACCGTCAGACACCGCCTACCAAGAGTCTGGGTCTGTCCGAGGTTTCTTCCCGAAAGGGAGTTTTTCCTCGCCACTGTCGCAATAGCTACCGCTAATGCTTGCTCTTGAGGGAATTATTGTAATTGTTGGGGCTTTGTCTTACTCTGTCTGTAAAGTGTCTCGAGATAACTCTTGTTATGATTTGATACTATAAATAAAACTGAATTGAATTGAATTGAGAGACAAGGAACTTGCAATAGACAAAGGGAGGACAAAGACTAAATACACAAGGGAGGGAGGGTGATTAGACACAGGTGGAACTAATCGGGTCATCACACAGGTGGGAAAACACAGGGGCAGGAAGTAAAGTTACCTGGAACAAGAAGTGAGTACCAAAATAAATCAGGAAACACTCAAAACTGAACTGAAACTGAAACTTCCTCAGGAGTTGGTGGAGACCAAAACAGTTCTAAAAGAAGAGTGCATATTGAACTTACATTCATCAGGTGGCCAGCTACACAACTCCAAATAATGCTAATGTTGCTCTTTACCGGCTTGATGTATAAATGGGCAACTGTATGCTAAAAACGTAGCCATATCAATTTAAAATGTATGTCAATGTTGTGTTTACAGCTTCTTTCCATCTGCCCCCAAGTAGCCAAAATATCTGTCATTGCAGGATATTTCAGACAGAGTTTGTATATTTAATAATTTTACTTAGGTTCTCATTTTTAGTACTACAAGAAAAAAATACAAGTCATTTTGTTTAATTGTGGAATTAACATAAATAGGAAATTACTGTATTTTACTAATGTGTGCATAATGTAGAACATCCATAGTTACTGTTTTCCTCAGTAACTAACATGACAAGCATGATGTAGCAAGTTAGCTTCACTATCTGACCAAATACATCATCATTGACCAAATATGGTGTGATGTTGCACATGAATTGGTGGAATGAGGTGGATGCCTGAGTGCAGGGACGTCAGAGTGGGGGTGGAAATGGGACTGCGTACCCAGGGCCCTCATGTAAGGAGGGCCCAAAAATATGCTAGAATGAATAGCTGTGGATGTGGGGAGGGGCCCATAAAGAACGCCTTTTTACAGGGCCCGGAATTTTATGCTACACCCCTGCCTGAGTGTAAGATCTACCCACACTGGTAAAAGAGACTACTAATCCCTAGATGCTCTCATTTAAAATATTAATCACGTGAACATAGTATTTCATAATGTAGAAGATATGTTAGTTTAGCTGAAAGGTACAGCTAGAGTACAGCAGATTTAAACTCCCTCTTGCTGAGTTTGTCTTCAAACAACGGTGGATCAATTATTATTTCAGACCTACTTTAACTCTATAAATAAAATAATTTAAAAAATAGTAGTTGAAAAATAATCTAAATATTGTCAAAAACAAGACACAGATGTATCATCCAATTAGTCTGGCAGAGATCAGGGTCCTCTGTTTTGGTTGTCTGAGGAGATGCCTGCCACATTACCCGCCCATACCACTGTACACAAACACACACACACAACCCCCAATCTCTGAGTGATGGCGGGAGCAGAGGAGAGGCGAGAAGTGGGAACATGCGGGGGAACCCCTACTGGGCACGAAGACACATGCCCACACACACACTCACATGTATACAGTACACACACACACACACACACACACACACACACATAAACGTCAGACAGAGCCCTGCAGTCCCACCTTTGACACTAAGCTTCCAGAAGCAGGGAACTCTGGTTCATCCCTGCTAACAGAGACTGGCAGGTGAAGCTAAGCGTCCTCTCTTTTCTCCTCCAGTCCTCTCCCTTTTCTGTCTGTCTTCTTCTCTTTCTCCATCTCTATGTGTGTTCCTTTCTTTCACTCACTTTCTCTCCTATTTCTGTTTCCAATATTCCATCTGTTTCTTTCTCTTACACCCCCCCCCCCCCCCCCCCCCTCTCCTCCTCCTTTCCTTTCCTTTTCTCTCTCTCCCCTCCTCTCTTCCCCTCCGAGGCTGCAGGCTGGGGTTGAACTCATCTGTCAGGATCAGAAAGGGGCTGGAGTGACGGGAGACTCCTGTTTCAGCAAGATAAACAGCCAGCACAGATCAAAATACTCTCCCTTAAACACACACACTCATACATGCACACCTACATGCATGCACAAAGGCACACACAGAGCGAGCGAGCGATTCATCTCGCTCGCACAACGGCGACGTCAGATTGAGCTCCTTGTCAGCTTAGAAAAGGTGCAGCATCTAAATTCGGAAGGCACCTGGTTATTTACAAAGTTAATCACGGAAAATTCTGCTCAACTTGGCCAGGGAACTCAGTCGGCTCGTGATTGACGGCGACAGAGCAAAGATGGCGATATAGATCTTTGGAAGAAACAAACATATTTTTGGACGAGGCATAGAGACATCTGTATTCGCTTTGACTGATATGTTGAGAGCGGCTGAATATCTAAAAAACTTCCTTCTCTCTCTTTCTTTTTTTTCTTTTTTTTTTTATTGTAGACGAGAGCTACTTCAACACTTGCCAAGATGACAACGGTTGCCCAAATGTTCTATTTGATGTTTCAAGCCTCAAGAGCAAGTGGGAGAGAAAGAGTGATACAGTGGGAGAGAGGGAGAGAAACCGAGGGAAAACAGAGAAAGTAAATGGCAATAAGAGAGAGGGAGAAAAGGGAGACTGAAAGCAAATGAGAATGAGAGGAGTGGAAAAGAACATTAGCTTGAGAGATGCCAAGTTCACTATCTGCCAGCCTGAGGTGTGTGCAGTCCTGGGTGTCGTAGTGGCAGGGGAGGAGGGAGGAGAGGGGAGAGGGGAAGGAGGGGTGAGGCAGTGGGTGTCAGGTATGTCTGTCTTTCCAACATGCGCCTTTTGCTGCAGCTGCTGCTTGCCCGGATAACAAATCATTCCCTACAGCGCCTTCTGGTAACCTCGTCATTCCCGCTAATAACATTTGGAGATGCTAAGCTTGTAAATTAGCGAATCTGGACCGAGGAGATATTATTTATGCTTGTCTCCCATTCTGAAAGACTTGTCTTGATGGGTAAATTGTGTTTAATTCTTGGAGGAAGGCGTTTTTTTTCTGCGCCCCAGCGTGAGATGAGATTAATCCCATGACAACCTTTGCAGGCGCACTTAAAAATTGCTCCCAAATGTCACTGCCGCCGCTGCCATCGCCGAGATTTTTGGAGGGTGGAAACAGGGAAGAAACGAGCACCGTGCAGAAATGGGGACACAGCCGACGCACATGATCCTCCCCAACACACACACACACACACACACACACACACACACACACACACACACACACACACACACTCTTTAAATGCATTTCTTTCCCTTCTTAGGATTCACAGAAAGAAAAATAAACACACACACACACACACATAAACTTGAGGCACAAGCCGTCGCCCGCCTACATACACAGACAGACACCTTGCACCCTCCTATAGATTATGTTCTTGTTATACAGGCACACACGAATAAAACTGTATCACTTCGTACTGTTTGAGGAGCAACAGCAGACACACGCGTTCACACACAGGAGCAGTTGTCCTAATACACACACAACACTTACAGCTTGTTCCCCAGATTGCCTTTTACTAATTTGTTCCCTCCGAGTGAGAGTTTGTCTTTGATTTAATGTTTCTTTATGGCTCTTGGTGAGAAGACGCTTTAAGATTTATTTACCAAAAAGTCAGACATGGCCGGAGAGGCCCCATAGCCATGGGGCTGCTTTTTTTATTTGCGCATAAATTCACTGACAAAACACCCCCCAGTCATCCTCGTGGAGCTTCGAGGGGCATTTGGAGGCTCTGTATCCCAGCTCGCCCTCACCCTAGTGGGGTTTGGTGGACAGGTCTGGGTGATGATGAGTCCTGGTCCTGGTTCAAGCTCCCCTGCAGCTTCTAGATCAACTTCCCAGGGAGGGGGTATGGGTAGCGGGGGTATCTCTTTCTTAATGACCCAAAGAGTGGCAGACATACCAACTGTCAACACACATCTGCCTCCCTCCTCTTCCTTCATGCCTCCCTCTCCATGTTTGTTTCTCTCTGTGCAGCCTCGTCTTCATGCTTTCGCTATTTCCTGTTTTTTTCTTTTCTTTCTCCCCCTCAATTCACAGCTGGGATTGGAGGGGGGACAACAGAGAGAGAGAGAGTAAAAGAAAAAAAAGAAACTGATTGTAAATGCTTCATGATATTTGAGGACTTCAAAGGGCACAACTGAAACGATGAGCGAGTTTTGTGTGTGTTTACGCCTCTCTGTTGACAAGTGCTTCTGCTCGCACGCTTGTTGTCCTCCGTGCGCCTGCTTGTTATGTGCACCCGTACGCTCGTGTGTGTTATGCATTATCATTATCAAAGGGGGCTGATGACCCCTCTCTCTACCAGCTTTGCGGCAGCAAAAAACACTCACAAGTTCATTTCACATCAGCGTGTGAAGAGTTCAGCGGGAACCGCAGCGTGTCTGAAAACAATGAGCTTTAATGTGTGAAAAATGAGTTGCAAAGTGCTGTAACCCAAAGTTCTACAGACATCTGACCCCAGCACTCAAACAGAAAATGACACGTGTGACTGTTTTCATGAAACAAGTCATTTCTGGTAATTACAGTTATTTGCGGCAACTGTCCCTACACACCAATTACACCCGTCTGGGGTATTTCTGTGAGTGGTCATATGAGAGGGGAGAAGAAAAAAAAGCAAAGTCGAAAGCAAACAATTGTCAAAAACGCTAAAAGAAAATTTGACGACAATGACATTTTTCATCTGCCAACTTTTCCACTTTCAACTTCAAAAGCAGGAAGGTATAGCCTCTGACCTCCGGCTAGAGGATTAGTCGACTTCCTGTCCGTTGGTCCACGTCCAGCTCAATTTCTCCAAGGCCTCGTAGCATGTTCATTGTGACCGCATTTATTTTTGGAAGAACTTTGATGAAATATGTTACATGATAATAAAAAAAAAATGGGGGCTTTAAAGTTGTTTTTGCAGAGCTGAAGAGATGTCATTTAAAAAGAACATAATCCATAAGCTGAATAACAAGCAGAGATGTTCGTTCTCTCCCTGCTCCCTCTCTCTGTGTGTGACACAGCTACATAATGTCTGTCTGTCGCTGTCTGGATGTAGGCTGTAGATCTGGCAACACACACTTTATGAGCACACACACACACACACACACACACACACACACACACACACACACACACACACACAGAAAGAGCTGTCCTCTTGCACAGTAATGTTTATTTATTGGAACATTTTAGAGACGACATACTTCTGTCTGTAAATTGACAGCTTGGTACAATACTGAAGGGAAAAGCTCACTGGACCGCTGCTTCATTTCAACACTGATTGATTGGCAATGATGGAGAAAGAAAGCTACCCTACTGATTAGCACTGTTACTGTACATGGAAGACATTTTGCTCAAGTAGAAGTGAATTTATTACAACAAAGGTCCTAATAATCAATCAAATCTGCAGTTATGAATGGTTTCTCACTTTCTAATAATTCATCCTTTTGCAGTTGTAGCCGTGTCAAGTGCTCTATTGGAGAAGTCGCGTAATTAGAAACAGTGGTGGAATGTAACCAAGTACATCTACTCAAATACTGTACGTAAGGATAATTGTGAGATACTCTACTCGAGTAGTTCCATTCTATGTAACTTTATACTTCTACCCCACTATATTTCTGAGGGAAATATTGTACGTTTTACTCCGCTACATTTATTTCATCATCGTAGGTACTTTACAGATTCAGATTATTAATACAAAATATTATCAACAAATCATGCTCAACAACAATAAGCCACATTTTTACAAGCTGCAACATTAAAGTGATACGTACATTAATCTATCAATGAGTGCCTGCATGAGTACGGCAGTGTGAGGACAACCTGTGTTTTTTCAACATACATGGTGAAACCGCTCGAATGTAAAGCACAACCACACTTCACAGTCATTTAAAAAGCTACTGATCGAGTCCCCAAGTATTTTGGACATTTTCAACCAATCACAAATCAATATTTGGGTATTCACCCTGAGGAAAACAATGCACACTTTCTAGCAGGCATCCAGAACTTTCCATACTTTCCATAATTTACGCAGAGTTTAATCACTGCCAGCTGGAATTCCTGCGTTCCAGGTTGTTTTGACCAGAGTAGAAATGTGGTTTAAAACAACATGCACTTTATTGACATCACAGCATGTAGCTTCTGGGTAATTAATCCCCCAAATTGTCAAAACCAAAGTGCAAAATGCCCTGGGGCAGCATTAAAGTATATGCAGCAGTATATACTTTTTGCAGACATTGCTGGACAACATTGGAGATGCATTAAGTGCATTTAACAGATTACCTAGGACGTTCTGTACAATATACCTACAGTATACTGTCCACATAACATAAGGTGAGAATTTCCCACCAATGACATAGAATCTTCATAATTTTAACTTTGAGCATCAATACAACCTTTGGTATTAATGTCATAGGCTAACAGCAGTGTAAAAAGCTCTGCTGTGTCAGTCTGTGACTTCATCATTGTCAGTGAAGTCATCCCACAGGCCTCCAGTCCTTGGCTCCGTCCTCTGCTGAAGTCAAGCTCTCTGACAGTGTTTATGGAGCTGTGTTTTGTGGTCAGTGTGGTCTCTCACTTGTCCCTGATGCCTTGTAAAGAGCCTCACTGCAGGGTTGCTCAGCCACACAGTGCTCTCCCACCACAGTATCAGAACTCACACATGTGTGGAGCAGCAGCAGCGTGTCGGCGCTCCAGATTTATGTCCGGGACCCGACGGGACGTCAGGAAGACTGGATGGTCTCGCTTTGGGTTTGGTGTTTTCTGGCTCAAAACAGTTGTTTTTAGTTTTGTGGTACAATTCATCATCATAGAAAATCTTTTATTATGTGCCTCTTGAAGCTGAATGTGACTTGGATTCAGACAGATTTGAGTCAGATTGGTTCTTCATCTTTCTTATTTTTTTCTCCAAAAAACAACAACAAACAAACAAACCATAACCATTTTGTAATCTTTTTTTTTATTTATGAAGTGGTCGGAACAAAACTCTCCCAAAGCGATGATGTTTAAATAAATTCCGGCGATTGTGCATAATCGTTGGAGTTTCCCTTTTTGATTATTGCAACCAAAAGCTTTTTATTATCTAAAAAGCTTTTCAGTTACATAAAGCATTCATTTGAATTCACTTAACGCATTTCAGAATAGTGGTTCCTATTGTGACTGAGATTGGATTGGAATTTCAATGAACATGCTCCGAACAGTTTATTTTCCTGAATCTTTCTCTCGCATATGCTCACATACACACGCATACTGCCGGCCCTGTGTCCCAGCGATGATGGCTAACACATGCCGTTTAAACAATCGCCCCAATCCCCCCTTATCTTCAGGAGTTATGGGCCTAAATCTACTTATAATACACAGCTCACTGAGGGTGTAATCCCTGGGAACATCAGAATAAATCCAGGCTATATCCGCTAACATGCAGACTGGCGGGCCCGAGCCAGGGCCATTATGGTGGAAGTGAAGAAGAGGAGGTGGGTTAGTGAAGGGCGCTAATGGGTTGTCTATGAATTCATATTAACACTGAGCCATTAGGACACCTCCATCCAGGAAATCCCTCTTACACTCATGATACAACAGCTGTCCAAGTTTAAACTTTAAACCGACAATCCCTCCGCTGTCACGTCTCTTCCTGTCTCTCTGTTTTTACTCCCTCTCTCGACCACACTACAGCTGGATTGTCCTGATTTGGCCCAATCGGGGGGAAAAAAAAGTCTTAACAATTCCACTACAGGGCCCAGAGGCAGGAAGACAGAGCCAACTGGTCGTATTTGGTTGCAATGAGAGGGGACACAAAAGCAGGGGAGGACAAATACGTGACGACAACCAAGAGGGCAGTGGGTCTTTCACGCAACCTTTTGCAACCTCTTCTCAAAATAAAAAAAAAAAATACACAGGAAAAAAAACAAAGCTGTCAAAATCGAGTTTATGCCGACTCTGATTCAAAGTCAACTGTCAGGACACATGGCTGTCTGCTGCATGGCTTGTGGCGTCTGTAGTGCCGTCTGGAGTGCACGCATGCTGGGGGAATCCTTGTCATATTAAAAAAAAAGTCCAAAGCAAAGAGAGGAGTAAGTGGCCTTTTTAATCTTGGAGCGAAATGAAGCGACGAGGCGATCAAATTAAAAATGTAAACTTCAGTGCTCTCTTTCTTTCTCCCCTTCCCTCGCTCTTTTTCTATGTCTCTCTGCCTTTCTTTCCCAGGCTTGAATAAGCAGCCAACACAGCCATCTTAGAGTCGGGGGGGGGGGAATCGAGGCCCCTGGGCTCTTTGGCTCCTTGACTGGACGACAGTTTCCTGGCCTGAAGGGGTCAGCGGTGGGCTGTCTGAGAAACTGGCAGCCATTGGGGTTCCAAGGGGATGTTTTACAGGACGGGAGGGGGGGTATCTTGAGGCTGGTTGGCATGGAGCGGACACTGACAGTTTCCAAATAGCCTTGTTCCTGCCAGGGCCCGCTGAGCGCTTACACATTACGCTACACACAGGAAAAGACCAGAGGCACTCGAGGCCTGGCGCTATAAAGCCCCTGACAGATCGATAAGAAAACGATAGGGCGCCTTGTTTATTTAGGGTGTTCGTACTGTAATGTTTCACAACTCTCAATACTCTAAACAATTATATGGTGCAACACGGGAGTGTGGACAGTATAATTCCTGGTAGAAAACAGACTTCATGAATCTCGAGATAATTACGTAGAAGAATTACCCAGAACTTATTTATATCTTTATACGCTAGAACCTTCGCTAATCGGCCTCCTTAATATTTATTATACGGTGTACATTGTGTTAAACTGCTCATGGTCCGACCCGACAGACATTAGGACAGTGCTCATTTTATCCTATGTCCTATATCACAAGCGGAGGACAACTGAAGCAGCATCTGGGACGCCTCACAACGTTCCAACTAAAAAACTAACATGCCCAAATTATTTTGCCTTCTTTTCCCCAAGTTTGACCATTTCTACGAACCTTTACTTTTACTTAAGAACTTTTTATCACAGGTATTGTTCTGCGCTACATTTCAAGTCGCATCCGTTACAGAGTAAAAACAAAAGTCACACGAAGAGCAGGAGGAGACACTCTTCACTCAAATGACTTCCGGAAACGATACATGTTCTGAATGTTTATGTTCATCGGCCGCGTGTCAGGGGGTGCAAGGCGTGCGCAACAGCGGTTGCACCCAGGCCCTGACGAGCAATCAAATTAAGTTTCACAAATGTATGGTTATAGTAAACATTATTGTACATCGGTATAGTTAAAACAAAAGGTTGCATCTACCTTAATTAAAGACCACCCAGTGAGCACGCAGTGACCTGTCCATGGCATTGCTTCCTTTGAACTTGGTACACCAGCCCTGCCTGGGAAGAAAGCTTATTAATACTAGCTGTCATGGTCATTATGCAGATAATCTATCCAGATCACATGTTCACACCAGGTGTAAATGGGGCCTTGATTTATGCTGTGCACCCACACACTCTATCTAAAGACTGGGAAGGCAAAAGGCACAGTCACTGCAGATTGCCTATGAATGGTTTCCACTTATATTCGTAAAACCTTGTTACATACTGAAATATTTGAAGTCGTTTTGAAGAGGGTAAAGGAAGGTGATAGTCTCCTAATTGGGAGCTTGTAGCTCTGCGTCATTTCTTCCCAGACCTTTACATACATGCCTGTACTCGTCGTGTGTGTTCTCTCTGCTTTAACCTGCTCTCTTATTCGTTCTCCCGTATTAAAAGTATCCCACGTTCATTTAGACTTTTTTTTCTTTTACGCTCGAAAACTTACAGGAGCCACTTACCTTTGGCAGTTTCCCTTACCCTTTTTCTCCATGCTGACATGCCTAACCTGTCTTCACCTCTGTCCTCTTAGTCGCCCTTCTTCATTTACATATTAATTCCTTTCACATTGCTTATTGCTTTATCCTTTTATTTACAACCTCCTTTCACCCCTTGCCTTTTGATGTCCCCCTTTTCAGCCCTCTTTACTTAGTCGTTTTACCTCTGTCCTGTTGCTTATTCCCCTTTTAATCCCTGTTCTTACCCCTCTTCCCCTACTTATTCCTTTTACCCTTGTCCCTCTGCTTCTTTCTATTTCCATATCCCTGAGCTGATTCCCTTGTCCCCTCGCGTACAGCCTGTTATATTCCCTGTCTCTCTTCTCATCCGTTTATCACTGGCCCTTGTTCTGTTAATCCCAGAGGGTTTTGTTTATTTGTGTTGGAGCTGCTTTTACAGCTTGCGACTGACCCCACCTATTTTCTCACCAGTCATTTGAACAGCAGGGCTGCTTTGCAGCTACTCCACCAATTAACATATACCATTAGCATAATATTTGCATGTGTTGATGGGGAGAGAAAATAACAGTTTTACAGGTTTTTCTTTTTTTTCCTTGTCTCAATTTTTTTTTTTTTTTTTACATATTTCATGGAATTACGTTAAAGCGCCCACGGGCTTCTTTACCTCGCTTTGATACTGCTGTTCAGCGAACAACATCACGTTTTCAAGTTTGCAGTGAAAAGTTCTGTGTCTCTTGAGTGACTGGCCCACCTACACGTGAACATCTGAAGATGATCATCTCTGCTCTTCTAATTTGTTCGATCACGATTCTGTTTTGATCAAACTATTACACAAATGTCAATCCTTTTACCACTTCGATAAAATACAATCAATGAGAAAAACAGTGCTTGGATCATTAATCCAAATCACAAAAAGGTTTGTAAATATGTATCCCATGTGTGGTGTGATGTTTCCAGTGACAAACTACGGGATGTGAAGTCAGATCGTTGAGGTCGAAGGTGAAGAAACAAAAGAAGGAGAGTAAGAATGAAAAGGGAAGGCTTATGAATGAAAGAAGAAAGTGGGCACACGTCATTGAGAAAGAGACAGAAAACAAACAATCACGGCCCTTACACGCAAATATATAAAGGGAAATAAACAAACCCATAAATTTTGATGGAGACAGACAGCGAGAGAAGGGGTGAAAGTAGGCCAGCTGCTGCTGATGAAGCCGGTGCGTGTTCCATGTGAGAGTGGCGGCTGAGCAGAGGGGCGACGTGTCAGGGGAGTCGAGCCAGTTTCCCAGTCTTGATTGGGGATCAGCCCGCGGGCCTCGCTGTTCCGCTGCATACCACGCCTGTCCCTCACACACCGCCGCTCTCAGATCTGTCACATTAGGGCCGTCGCTCAAACACTGACGGCGCTTTGTGATTGTTTGTCTTGTGTCACGCTGATTACTTTGCTCATTGAAACCTGACTGAAGGAAGTGCATGAAGTTGTGGTGAGAAAGTCACACCCCGGTAAAGAAGCTAATATCTGCTCGGTCATTGGCCAACGTTTTCGGTAAACCCTCCAAATCATCTCGAGGCTCGTCTCGTGTTGAGTCAACCCTTCTCCCCTCCAGAAACAACAGATGCCAGATACAACCGATTGAACGTGATCTGTCATGTTTGTATTTAAGACACAAGGACTGAGCAGTGCTGTCATGCCATAATGTGATATGTGCTACATGAGAACTGTCACACATTAATCCTATGTGTAAAACTACTCACACTTAAATCACGGAAAATAAAGTAACTAGGTGGCCTTCTGCCAAAATCATAATATATATATATATATATATATATATATATATATATATATATTTATTATACCATAAGCTTGCATATCTCAGCATTGTGTTTTTATGGTTTGAGTGCAGGCACTAGCTGATATGGGATTATTTTATGAACTCTTAATGCATCAGCCACCTAATATTAATGGCCAAGCACAGAGCCTATACTCACTTTTCTTCGGCATCATTGAGAATTAAGGGACAACTGATGAAATATATGAAGTTTTTTGCAGCTTAAGTACTTTGCTGAAATCATTTTTATGGGACTTTTACGATCACCTTTTTTTCTATTTTAATGATGCTGCAGGGGAATTAGCTGGGCCACCAGAATGGAAGATGAAGAAATAGCTTCCTGATAAACACATTTTTGTAATAATACGTGCTTTTTGGGCTTGAATTGAATCTCATTATAAGGTTTTTTTTTTGCTATTCAATTTGCTCCTGGATTCAACTAGACAATAATGCAGTTTTTAAATAGAGAGAGAAGAGAGAACCTAGATTCTCAGACTTTTACTTGGTAATATAAAACCATATTTAAACTATGTTTTTTTGTGCACATCACAACCTGATCATTGGTTAATGTCACTTTACAGTGTGCTGCCTGTCAGGTTTAAACTGTATTGTCTCATGTATTATGTCTGCAGCTTAATGTAATTTTGTAACTCATGCACAAATCATTCTCATCATCAATTAAACATAAATAACATGTTGCAATACAATCAAATTTAATTCTAACATCTCTTTTAATTCCACTATGCAGCTCTAATTTTCTGTATGTACTGTATGTGTGTGTGTGTGTGTGTGTGTGTGTGTGTGTGTGTGTGTGTGTGTGTGTGTGTTTAGTCCTTCCTCCTGCATTGTAAAATGTGTGCTCACGCAGTATAAATGCAGTTATATATAATATCTAGCAGGCCTGTTGGTCCTGGCTGCTCTGCTGCACTCAGCTCTCTAGCTGCTCTTGTCTCTGTATAATCCCCCCTCCTCATGAATACATTAACGCCGGAGCCTTAAACTCAGCTTAGCTGGCGGCTCAGCGTCACAGCACATCCTATTACCGACTTTAAATCATTAATGTGACATCGTTTTCACTCAATTTCCAAACACCCACGGTCGAAAACTGCATATTTCACTGAGCCGGTGCAGAGAGAGAGGGCCGCACTCAAAGTCACACAGTTGACTCGACGCATGCGCTTTGTTTAGACAAACATATACGTGCAAGTGATTCACACAAGTTTTTCCTTTGAGCTGTGCCCGATTTGCACTGGCAGAAAAAAGTTGGAGCAAATGAAATCATATTGAGAATATGCACAGTAACGTACGAACAGGCATTCAAATGTAAATACGTGCCCACTGTAATAGTTTTCAGTCTTTTGTCACAACTATTGTGATGGATTGCCAGTGGATAATTGTGGTTTAATCTGAGATAACTCCTACAGTACACCTTAGGGTCTGTGTGTGTGTGTGTGCGTGTGTGAGATTTAATTTTTGAGCCTAGCCACCGTTTGCTTCCCCCAGCATCTTATGTACTGCTGACAATAAAGAAAAAAAAGAAAAATCTGAATCCCCTTTCTTGCTCCTCAACTATTCACACACATAAACCTTTTCTCAGGTTTTTACCTCCAGGCCGGCTCTGAAAAATTCACAACGCCCAGAGAACAACTAAGTCCTTCACTTACTGTAGGAGTTGTGGATCGGTCCCCATCGTGCCTCTTTATTGCATCAAAAGGGCTTTTGTGTGTATGTGTGAAGCTATGGTAATTAGCAGAACATGTAAACTCATCTCCACTGAGTGCATTTAACTGTTTTTATGCACAGAGTGTTGGATGGGGTGGTGGGGGTTGATTGCTGAACATATGGACACAGATGGGGACAGCATTTTAATGGGCGCACTGAGTGGGGTTTTGTGTTTTTAACCCTTGAAAGTGGAGGCATGAACATCCTCAACATCCTTAAGCGGGCATCAATTAAAGATTTGCTTTTAAACTGGCGACAGCAGCACAGGCGGCTGGCATCCGGCGCTTTTTTAGACAGAGTACACATAATCTTTCCTTTTTTGTTTTTGTGACGCACACACACACACACACACACACACACACACACACACACACACATTTCATCACTCCCCCTGTTCTCTCCTCCTGTGTCCCTTGTTGTGCTTAATTAGGTTATCAGGTTGCTAACGGGCCGTGATTCGGCTCCACGCCTCCCAGCTGGCCCTCTGATTGGAGGGGCAAGAAGGTGGACTTAGCATAATTAACACGTTGTTATGGAGATGATTGAATTGTTCGGCGACACACGGGCAGTGGCACCGCCGTGATGGCTCACATTGTGTCACTAAGCGAAGGATGGAAGGGAACATGAAAGACATCTTGAGCCAAAAATAAAACACAGGTGGAAAACATTCAAATTTTGATTCAAACACCTGTTCAAAATGTCTAAACTCATTTGTGCACATCTCATATATTTATCTTCTTGGTTTTTATTAATATCATACAATATAAACAAGTGTGGATGCATTTACATGCATTGTTATCTCCATCGATAACAATACTGCAAAATAAGGACATGGCAGTGTATATTTGTATGTTTATGTGAATATGTTTGGAACTGTAAAACCATTGTGTGAATGCATGTGTGGAAGAAAGAAGTGACCAGGACCAGCACAAGTTTTACCGAACACATTGCTGTCTTTATTAGAGCCTTGTCTGGCAGTAATACTGAAAAAAAGTGAACTTAGAACAGATGGTGGTGGCAGCCCACGGCTTTTTTTGTTTTTTTTTCTCCTGTTTTTCTTTATTTCTTTGATATTTTTCTTCAATTTTTTTTTGTGGGAGTACTGCGACTCCTGCTTTTCTGTGGCATGGATAACATCAATAAAAGAGACAGTAGGGAGAGAGAAAAGAAATATACAACTTATATTACACTGTGTTATGAACAAAATATAAATCTATAACTCTATGTTATATTTACATAATTATCTTTCTTGATTTTTCAAGTTGAGATGGTAAGATATTTTTTTTTTTTTTACTTGTAATAATTCTTACTTTGTTTTGAGCTCCACTCATGACTTTGATTGTCTTAAATAATATCATTTTCATCATCATTATTATTTTCATTGTCTTGATATGGGGTCAGACCTTGCCAGCAGGGATGATTGACATCTTAATGCCCCACCCACCCTCACCACCCACCTGATACCCTAAAAATGGTTTGATTCACTTAGGCCCCTGCCCCTCTCTCCAGCATTGGGTTGAACCATGGTGTGATAACAGGGGTGACTATACAGCAAAATGAAGACCCAGAGGCTCATTATGTGGCATGTAGCGAACATCTACAGCGAGAATGATTGAATGATTGTGGGGAACACTATGTGGCAGCACACCTGAAGAGAAGTCATGGCTCCTGTAGCATCGCGTGGAGCTCAAACAAAGCAAAGGGCTCCTGATGAGAAGTGACTTTAAAGATACTGTAGATACGCCTGGTCGTCTCACACACACACAGAGACAGTGGAACACCCTGGTGGATCACGGTAAACACTGCTTTCCTATGATTACCAAACAAAAAACACCAAACAAATTATATGTACAGGATTTTAAATCTAGAATACTAGATTTCATAAAACAGAAAAAGGACAGCATAGGATTCGTTTGGTTGTCATGATAATCTCTTCATTTTAATTTTGTGTGTGTGTGTGTGTGTGTGTGTGTGTGTGTGTGTGTGTGTGTTAGTGATTGTGTTTGTGCATGTATATGTGTGTGTGTGTGGATCCAAGCCAAAGATGTTCCACTGTGTCTCGGTGAGGCGGCCAAAACTAGTAAACGGGGACGGGACTCTTTGTTCACAGAAAACAGTTTCCAAAAGTGAAAAAAACTGATTCTCCCCTCCCCCCCCCCCCAAATAAAAAGGCAAAATAAAAGAGAGGAAACTTCACATTATACATTATAATAATCATTTCAAATAAAATTATAATAACAATAACAAAAAAAAAATCACGTTCTTCTTTTTCTCAGAGTCTGAGTGCTTTTTAGAAATGGGTTTGGACATGAAAAGGTTATGTCTTCAGCTCGGAGGAGGGCCGGCGTCGAGTCCGTCAGTCCAGCTCACTGTCCTAACTCCGACTGCCCCCCCCACCCCCGTCCGGAGGATTAATACAAAACAAATGCATCAAAAAAGAAGGGAACAAAAGAATGCAAAACAAAGCAAGGTAAAATGACAACTTTTGTTTAGATCTAAATACCTACCAGCTAAATAGAATAATGTTTCATTGACTGTCATAGTTTCATATGGTCATAAAAACCCGATAAAGAGGAGAAAAATAAATTATACTGTACATAACTTACTAAACTTAGGAAACGCTGACCATCCTTATAATTATTGTTAATAATATTATTAGACTAGAGGCAGTTTGAAGAGAAATAATAAAATACAGTATTCAAATACAAACAGAAACACTGACTGGCTGCTTCAGCTTAGCTCCGCCCACCAAGGACAGCAGGACGATGGTAATTGGAGGGAGCAGGAAAACACTGAGGGACAGAACAACAGTTGTGTGTGTGTGTGTGTGTGTGTGTGTGTGTGTGTGTGTGTGTGTGTGAGAGTGTGTATATGTGTGTGTGTGTGTGTGTGTGTGTGTGTGTGTGTGTGGTACAGTAAATAACAGCAGCAGCGTAAGCCTGATTTTCTGTATCCTAGACGTTTTTAGCCTTTTTCTCGCTCGATTTTACACGCATGTGCAAACGGCCAAAAAAATGAGTAAACCCAGCACACCGACACACACTCAAGCTAAGTTGTACTGATGTTTTGCCCTGGACGAGATCACGATAGAGGGACGGAGTGAGAAGAAAACTGGTGGATTGTCTCGCAACACAGTGCTTTCGTTTCTGCTCCGTGATGCCAGAGAGACTTCCCTTATCCCCCATGGACAGTCCACGCTCTACTGGTCAGTCCTGGCTGGACTGTCCCATCGGATTCCAAATTGGAGGGGGGGGGAGCTGGCAGTCACAAAAACACAGAGAAAAATTGGGGGGAACCGCTGACAGCACACACTGCGAGGTTGAAGAAAAGTTTTTTTGTTAAAAATAAACACGTCTGATGTCTTTCAGGTGCTTTACGACAAATGGGGAAAAAAAGAAATGTCTCTTTTTTTCTATTATTATTCAAACTTGTAGCACAAAAACAACAAATCACATTCACAAGCCACTTATTGGCACAGTGTACCTGAGTGAGAATATTATAGAACCAAAGAACAAAAAAAGCTTCTTTTTTTTTTTGAAATTTTTTAAAAGTGTCTCTTGATAATAAACAGGTCCGCCATCTTAAAGTGTCATCTGTTCGCCTTTGACAGGTCCACTGATTTGTCTTTCATTTGAAAATGTCTCCTTTTTCTACAAACGGGTCTAAAAGGTTTGCTTTCTGAGTGTGACTTTTAATTTCTCCTGACTCGTGGCATTACACTCAAAATCTTGCAGTAGTACTTGAATATTCCTCAGCAAGCATCAGAGGCTGGCTTGGTCGTCTCTTCCTCCCAGACTCCAGTTTGTGTAACAGTCAGTGTGAGTGACAGGTCCTGTGCTTCAGTTGATTGATTAGATGCTGGTATCAGGACTCCAGTGGGAGGGCTTTGGCTCTGTTAAAAGAGTCCATGTTAGTCAGGAAGGGGAGAGGGTGGCGGGTGTTGTGAGATTGGGACTCAGGGTGATTGGCAAAAAAGAGAACGTTTTCTTCCTGATTGGTGGGTTTGGGATTGTGTGGGATTAACCAGCTGTGATTGGCTTTCGAATTAGGTGGCGGCCACGCCGTCCTATTGGGTGATATGGTTCTCGTTATCGCTGGTGTAATCTGCCTCTTCGTCCTCGTAGTCAAAGTCGTCGTACACGTCGCCGTTGCTGTCGTCCAGCCGCAGCTCCTCCTCCTTGATCCGGGGCTCGTCCCCCTTCAGGCCTGCCATGTGGGGGTTTTGGTGGTGGTTGGCGTTGGGCTCGGGGCTGCTGGACATGCTGGAGTGCTCTGAGGGCATCTGGGGTGAGGGGATTCCCGCCATTGACAGGGCACTTGGGTAAACCACCCCTGCGGAGGACAAGGGCAACTGGCCCTGCTGCCTATAACACACACACACAGAAGACGTGTGTTAGTACATGACAGGCAGCATTCAAGCTGTAGACACAGTTTTCATCTAAACTAAACAGCTAATCTGTCTCTGTCCAAAGGTAACTAAATCTGCCACCCAGGCTAGCTGTTTCCCCCCGTTTCCAGCCTTTGTGCTAAATTAAGCTAAGCTAAGCTAAACTAAGCTAATCAGCTGCAGGCTGAGGCTTCATATATACCGTACAGACATGAGCGTGGCATCAATCTTCTCGCTAATAAGCCTATTCCCCAAAATGTCGAACTATTTGTTTGAAAAGAAGGGATGTTTACAACACCAGTTTGGCTACCGGTTGTCACCAGTTCAACCAAAGAGTTTTTAGTGTCATTAGAGGAAAGTCTGAAATCATCTTTGTGTAGCAGACATGTGGTTTTTTTGTTTTGCTTCCTAATCCCAGAATCCTCCCAGGTTGTGAACCACTGTCTTTGAGTTTATATTAGTTAGCCTGGTTTATTAAGAAAAAGGGAATGTTAACAACTACATTAGAAGGAGATTTAATTAAATTAAACCTGACGTTTAAATAAAAAGTGAAGTTAAACCAACCAACAACACAAAGAGTTAACAAAATGAGAATTGGAAAAAAGAAATCAATAACCTGAACAATCTAAATTAGAGAAGTTATTTCAAACCTTGAGGTTGGTGTTGATTTACTGCAGCGACAATATAAAAGCTAATATCTTCGTGCTCAGTGTGATTTTGTTTCTTTTGTTTTTGCTGTTTCACCTGCTCTACCAAAACATCTAATTCATTTAAATAAAGAGCAAATGCTACTTATTTGCTAATTAGAATTGTAAATATTAAATGCTAAAGTTCCCCCCGACAGTTCCCCTACCCCACACTGAAGTATTGTCTCATTTCCTGTCTGCGGGATCTCATGATGGCCTTGTACTCGCCGATGCGCAGCTTTTTGCCGTCCACCAGGCAGGTGCGTTTGGGTCGCGGCTTGTACTTGTAGTCTGGGTATTTTTCCAGATGCTGCTTGCTGAGGCGAGCCTGCTCCTCGTAGTAGGGCTGCTTCTCCAGGTTGGTCATGGCTTTCCAGCGGGAGCCTGGATAGGGACACATTATTATTATTATTAGTGATGATGATCAGTTTTAGTTATGTACTGTATCTCTTTGGATTCAATGACCTTTACACAAGAGCATTTAACAGTATGAAAAATAACAGCAAAGCAGTACACGTAAAAATAAATCATAAAAGGGAGGTTGTGATCATTATATAGAGAAGTAAAATGATAGAAATCTGCTTAAGGAAGTGTGCAAATTGAACATGTAGATCACCTTTAAGATCAAGGGTGTGAGGAACAAATGTCTGCGTGACATGCGTGACATGCGTGACCTTGCACTCACACACACACACACACACACACACACACACACACACACACACACACACACAGATAACGGTGATAGATTCATCGGGAAAGAAAAAAGCAAAAGAGAGGAAAAAAAGGTTAATGAGGAGAGCGGTGTGGACGACCGGTACTTATCTAAACTAATGAGGACTTCACTTAACCTGCTGTCATCTCTCTCAGCTCAGTTTCTGCTCACAGATTTGTAGTATCAGTCCCCTGCATGTGTGTGTGTGTGTGTGTGTGTGTGTGTGTGTGTGTGTGTGTGTGTGTAATCTTGAGCATGTCTTCCCCCGTGTGTTTCATATCTGGTCTGAATTTGCGCTTGACTACTGTATGTTTAATGGGTAAAAGCTGTCAGCACTTGGCTGTTCTCTCTCTGTCTTTCTCTCTCTGTTCTGCGATCTGTTAGCAATCGAGAGAGAGAGAAAGAGGTGGGGGGGGGGGGGCTTATTAAAACCAGATTTCCCTGTGTTATAAAACGCTTAGGAGCTCTTTAAAATGTCAGGGCCTATCCCGGCGGTCCGGGGGAAATGTCAGGCAGCCTCGCGCTGCTTGTTTAATGCATAATGAATTATATCATCATTTGTCGGAGCCGCGCTCTCCCCAGCCGTTCATTAACAGCCGCTTACACAATGCCACCGTTTGTAATCAAATCACTGTGCGTGTTTGAGAAAGTGGGAAATAGAACCGCAGTACATGCATCTTCCTTTAGCTTGGGTTGCGTAGTGGGTAGTAGAGGGTTAGGTGACAAGGGTGGGGGAAAAGGTTCCTGTCACTCAAAGCAGACTGTGCGTGTGTGTGTAGGAGTGAGTGTATTACCGAGGATCTTGCTGATGTTGGAGTTGTGCATGTCGGGGAAGGCCTGGAGAATCTTTCTCCTCTCGTCCTTGGCCCAAACCATGAAGGCGTTCATCGGCCGCTTGATGTGCGGCTCGGCGCTGCCACGACCCCGAGCCTCCCGAAATATTCTGGAGTCTGACACGCTGGGGGAGCCTGAGGGGGAGGAGGGCGAGAAGATGGGAGGAACAACGTGAGGAGAGTCAGACAGAAGTCGAATACGCTAAAAATTAATACAGATACAAAGCAGGTGGTTTACAGAAAATTCCCATTACGGTATGCCCAGTGAAAACGATAACCTTCAATTTTGGAGGATTTGAATTTTTTTTTTAGATAAACTGAAAGATTAATGGCTTGAGCATTATAATTATTAGATTGCTTCTTAAGCTAAATAAACCATATAAAAACTCAATTAATTATATTAAACATGCACCAAGCTGAAAAGATGGCTATTTTCTTAGCTTTATGTTTTGGGAGATACATGGTTATCACAGGACAGCAACATAGTGTATATTATTATATAACCTCATAACAGTGTATTAAATTAAACCTGTGAAATGTATCAAAATTAAACTCACAATCACGATCCTTTAATTAAAAAAAAAAAAAAAACACATTTTGTCACCTAAATGACCATATGCCTGTCTGTGCTTGTGTATGTATGTGTGTGTGTGTGTGTGTGTGTGTGTGTGTGTGTGTGTGTGTGTGTCCCTACCGTCAGAGTCTCCGCTCATGGTGAAGTCCAGCATGGCGTGGCTGAACTTGTCCTCCGCCTGCTGCTTAAGCTGTTGACTCAGACTCTCCAAGGCAGCCTTGTCCTAAACAACACAAACAGTTCACAGTTGCAGTCGGTCAGCGAGTGAGTCAGTGAGTGTGAATATATGAATGAGTGTAACATCGGCCCTGAACTGATTTTAAATCGATTTTTCTGGACTCCCTTCAAGATTTTATCTCCGACATTATTCATTTTATTTAAAAGAGCAATTGTTAAATGTCCCAAATCCAAACCATAGAAATCAAATTAGATGTCTGTTGGCCTAACGCCAGTCAGTCCACAAGAAAATCAGTTTTAAAGATCTATGAACTCCTTCACAGATGGAACAAATCAAAGAAGGAATCTCAGTCATTTTCCCTTTTGATCTGAAATAAATCATTCAATAATAATTCTTTTTTATCACTGGATCACAGAGAAACCAGACGAATAACAGCAGCGGTTTCAGTAGATAGACAGTTTGTGTTTTGGTTCGTTTTGATGTAAATTTGCGGAAATGTTAATGTCAACAGCAAATTGTTAGAGTGCTGTACGCCTGCATGCTTAAACACACATCTGTGTGTATGTTCACATGTGCTAGAATGTTGATTACATTTAGTCCTATTTGGATGTTTACCATTTTGTGTGTATACTGTATATTATATGTGTGTGCGTGTGTGTGTGTGTGTGTGTGTGTGTGTGTGTGTGTGTGTGTGTGTGTGTGTGTGTGTGTGTGTGTGTGTTTGTGTGTGTGTGTGTGTGTGTAGCGACTCCTGGCAGCCACCTGCGAGAGTGGAGTGCAGCGGCTCTCCTCTCTCTCGCAGAGGCCCCCGAGGGTCGACGCATTAGAGAGAGAGAGAGAATGGGAGAGTGCAGTGCGGACGAGCGCGAGGCCACGCCGCACGGCCCCCTGGGTATTTATTACAACCAATAAAAGGCTGATTTACTGAGCATTTACATGCTTAATGCAAGCAGCCGGCACACTCTGCGCTAGAACCTGACTGTCGATGAACACACACACTTGCGCGCACACACACACCGCAGTGCACCAGTGCCAGCATTTTACAGTTTAATTACACGATTAGGAGCAGTACCCAAAATACTGTCGTCTTCTAAAACAACCTTCCAAAAAGTGTCCCTCTCCATTTACATGTGACCCTGGCGAGCTGGCTGGCTGAATGGGAGGAGGGCAGAATGATAATGAAATGCATTTTCTCTGTTTTTAGTCCAGCCGAGTTTAATTGTTAGAGATGATTCCCCCCCTCCCCCCCGCATTAGAATAAATAAAACGACGGTGAATGGAGAGGGAGAAACGCTGCGGAAACGTTTTATTTTAATTTTTTATTTGCAGGTCATTTAAAAAGTATTTTATTTTGAATTCATTATGTGCAAATAAATGAACAGTTATCTGCCAGATTTAGTCATTTTGTATGTAAATCAGATATATTTTAGGAATTTTCCTCATTTCACAGAAATGATAAGCCTCATTCAAGGAAAAAACGAGCACATAATGTGCCTTACACTTTTAGATTTTAAGCTTCAATGTGCCGTTACAAATAGCTTTTAACAATGTGTGTGTGTGTGAGTGTGTGTGTGTGTGTGTGTATGTCAGAGAGAGATGAACAGGGAGACAGAGTGGATGACAGCCTACTCTGACATTAAGCCCCAGTACAGTACATGAGAAAAGTGGATTGAATGGCTGACACTGGAGCCAAGACACAAAGTAGTGACAAAACTAATCCTCTGAGTGTGTCAGAGATGACACTGTTCTATCTGAACCCTGAGAGCTCGCCGGCTTCACACGCCCGCAGCACAAAGCCAAAGGGCCGAGCAGGAGTTGGCGCACAGTGCATGGCTTTGGAAGAGTCACGTTTTTCCCAAAAAAGTAATCTAAAAGCTTTACATTAACAACAAAGAGTTTTAAAAGTATTTTACACTAAATGGCAAATATACAAAAGATCTATTCTAATTCTTATAAAAAATGAATTTCATGGTAAAAATATATTCCTAAATGAGGCTGACCAAATGAATCATTTCCACTCTTATAACTGGTATACAGAGAATATGTCACAATAAAAGGAAAGCGTCACTTTTTCACCTCATTTCACTGAATTCTTAAATGATAACAGGCACCAATTTAACAAGAAGCAGCACAAATTATGTAATAAAATGATGTCTAGTACCAATATTTTACTATCCCCTGCAGTGGAGTAAAACATCTAAATACCTCTATCTAATGCAATGAATGTTTGGAACAAGTATGCTCCTAAAAAACAGCTACATTTCCCTACGTTCCTTCCCTTCCCCTGGTGTGAATCTAATTGGCTATTAGACAAAATCCTTTATACTGTATCTTCAGTATATTACAATCTAAAATCTGTCTCTAAATGTGTACAAAAAACCTGGGTCGAATACATAAATCAGTGTGGGTTTGACTGTTTGAAACACATCATATGAGAGAGTTTAAAAAAGAAAGACAAAGAGACAGATAGAGCTGTTGAATGTAAGCGGTGCAGATGCTTCAAGCACACTGTTGCTTTGTAAGTGTGTGTGTGTGTGTGTGTGTGTGTGCGTGCGTGTGTGTGCGTGTGTGTGCGCGCGTGCATGCACTAGCTGACTCCCAATGTGTTTAACAAATAACCACAATTTAGCCACGCTGCCGAGGAGCCGGCGCCGTCACTTCACATTACTGTCTCCCCAACGCTCCGCTCTGCCACATACATTTACACACACACATTTACACACACACACACACACACACAGTAGCCCTGCAGTGCGCCTCACAGACACACTCATTACCTCCGAGACGCCTCTGGTTTTACCTTATCTGCCCCTGTTTAGCTTCAACACATTTCAGCGAGCGCATTGTACAGCGATTTACCTCCTACATAGTGCAGTAGGGATGGCATATGGCAGAGACAAATTATTACACACTGACAATGAGACGCTACAGCTTGTGATGACCTTCATTTCTGCATTTTGGTTAAAATGTTTTAAATTTAGACCTTTGGAATCCGTTGTATTTTTTTCTTGAGATAATCCATACAATCCCCTGTAGTTATTAGAGCTACTGATGAGTGGGAGTCATTTGTCCTAGAAATCATAATATCATAATTTGTATTTTAACAGATGAAAGAAGGAAATGTATTAATACAGACTGTACAATCAGCATAAAAGTAAATATAAATAAAGATTAAAACAAGCAGTCTTTAAGGTACTAATATGGACCTTTCCATGTAATGTTAATATATCATATCACATTATTTAAAGTGACAGTTGACCTTTAGAACTTCTGTTGTTATGAACTCATACAGCCATAACACACTTTGTGACCAAAATATCAAAAAACTATGGTTGTTTGTGTTAATTAAGCACTGCTTTACTGTATGTTCTAAGCTTTAATGTGGCACGTTTTCTGTTAACCTCAAGAAATTGAACAATATAAATAAAAAACTGGATTTTTGTAGCGCCTTTAACCCTTTGGGGCAGTTGTCACACTTCTGTTGCTAAGGTTACAGCACAAGCCGATACCAGGCGCTGTCATACAGATATGATTTAAAGTGATTTACCTTGTCTGAGCGTCCATTGTTGAGGCTGAGGTTGTTGACGGCGGAAACCTTGGCGTCCAGGACCTGCTGCTCTCTCTTCAGCTGCTCCTTCATCTGCCGGGCCTCGGCGAAGGCCTTGCTCACCGCCTCGTGGTCGTTCAGGTAGGCGGTCGTGGACAGCGTCGACAACAAGTCTGCTGAGACACAGACGGACACGAAGAGACAGGGACACGGAGAGACAGGGACACGGAGAGACAGGGACACAGAGTGACAGGGACACGGAGAGACAGGGACACAGAGTGACAGGGACACGGAGAGACAGGGACACGGAGAGGGGACGGATAATTAATTTGGTTTTGCATATTCATTCATATGAGTTAGAATGTTATGAAAGTTGAGTGTCTTTGTCTACTTTATTTGTACTTTAAGTGTATTAAAAAATAAGAAGAGAGAAACATAGTGTGTGTGTGTGTGTGTGTGTCTGTGTGTGTGTGTGTGTGTGTGTGTGTGTGTGTGTGTGTGTGTGTGTGTGTGTGTGTGTGTGTGTTTGTGTGTTTATGTTTGGAAAGATGGCAGGAGGTTTTCATCCAGAATAAATCTTCCCCTGAACCATGAAGTAAAGACATTATCGTACACTTGATAAGGGGAGTTCGCCGGGGCTTCTGTGTGTGCGTGTGTGTGTGTTTCCCCCTCTCTCTCAGACTCACACACTCACACTCACTACTTGACTGTCGAGCTGGGTGTGTGAGTCAGAGTGTGCCCCTAGCTAGCCTTGCTACAAGCTGCCCACCGCCTCCTCCACCTATCCTCAGCCGTAAACACAGACAGACAAAAAAACTAGAAAACATAGGCAGTCGCTCACAACTTCAACCCCTGGATATCTCCTTTAAATCCCATTAAAACACCCACCTTTAAACACACACACACACACACACACACACACACACACCTTTTCATCTGAACCATCACAGTTCTACTTTCAAGAGAGGTGGCTACATGACTCCTATTACGGCTAAAAGTCCTGCTAATTTCCCCAGTTGCAAACATCTGCCCTGCTGCCTAACAAAGATCCGATCTCCCTGCTCCTCCTCGCCACATATTATTTGTATTATTTCCGCAGCTTAGTCGCCAATGAGGCATCTGCTCTCACTGTGTGTTTGTGAGGTTGTGTGCACCACTATCACCTCTCTCTATCAGTCGGGTTAGCTCTTAACAAAGAGCCGCGGCTGGTTTATGTGGCCTTTATCAGTGCTAATCCGCACCGCTAATGCCATCTCAGGCCAGATTACGAGCTTCAGATTGGTAATGACAGAGCCGTGAACTCTTTCAGAAGTCATAACCGGAAAATCTGGATGTGAGCGGGGCCAAAAGGGGTTTGGGGGGGGGGGGAGGTGGTGGGTGTCAAGGGAGGGGAGAGGACAGGAGAGAGGGCGATGGAATCGGGTGGCAGTCAATTTTAATCTGGAGTCAAAAGAGAGGGAGGGGGGACAGATAGATATTCTTGTGCTCATGAATGTGTGTCTGAGTCTCGCTTAAACTGACAGCGATGCCAACTATCCAGACAAGTAAATGTGACCCAGATAGAAGGGGAGGGGTCTCTCACTCCCTCTCTGAGCGCCAAATCTCTACAGACAGGCCCAATACCTTTTTGACCACAAAACACTCCGGCAGGAAGGTCAGGGGGAACTGTAGTATTTTATGACAGACAAATGTGTGATCGTGGTAGAAAATACAGGCGCTGACAGCCCTTCAGTTTGCTTTGAGATGGGTAGATGGATGGATGGACGGACGGACAAAGTATGAGAAAGAGAAACGTGCTTTTGGGGTGGTAGGTGTCACAAAAGAAAAAGAGGTGAACTGTGGGAAAATTAGCAGGGACAGACAAGCTGGAATTCATCCGTATGCATATAGTGGAAGGTGAAACTGAAAATGAAGTTAGTTGAATCATCTTTTTACCTGCAGATATGACCCAGATATTCTAAAAGCCTTAGTGAGCATAAACACTGCTTTAGCATAAGACCGATCAGATCTTATGCTGTGTTGCACTTATTTATATGATTATCTGTATATATTTATTATTAACCCTCTGAGGTATAAGGGCATTTTCATATACCTTCTTGAATTCTCCGTTTAAGGGTATTTGCATATAACCTGATCCCTATGTGTTTCATATCAAAATGTTCAGACCAAACTCAGCTTTCTGTATAGTGTATTGTTCCAGAGCAATGTATAAAGAGATCATTTGGCCCTAAAGTGGAAATATTTCTCAAATCTCTTGTGAAAACCTACCTATCGGCTACTCAATTGTTTTGGTGCTTGAAATAAGTTTACAAAAGTCTTGGGTTCACAAAAGTAGCGTAATATAGTGTCCTCAGAGGGTTAAGGTCTATAAAATGTACCACAATTTTTTTCCAGTCATAGATCTTTATGATAAATGAGGATAGGCTCTTTTAATGTCAAAATTACCTTGCTAACTTAGCTATTATTATAGCTGCTGGAGGTCATTTTAAACACTTTCAGGGGATTTCATCTATAAAAATGCATCATATTCTATAAAGTGACCATATAGTTTGTACGTAAAATCTTAATTTGTTCTTCTCTGAATTTAAATAACCTGAACACACACATTCATAATGTGTACCACCCGCCCACACATTCCCACACACTCCCTCCCACATCAAAACGACGGCCTCCAGACTCTTTTCCAATTTGTCTGCCCCTTCTATCCCCTCTGAACTTGTAACGGGAATCCTAATATGACTATGAACTGCAATAACAAACGTTCTGGTGACCGGCTAAACTTAGTGGCAGCAGATGGGACCAAAAGCTACAACATAACTAGGATCTGCGACACAAAACACACTGTTCTCCACGCACATATAATTCAGCGGGATCACACACAAACTTTAAACATTGTAATCCCTTTTTCTGAACAAAAAACATCTGGGACCGCAAATCCACTAATCTGATATTAAATCCGCCGATTTGTTGAAAAACAGTGAGATTAGCCATGAAGTCAGAAAAAAATGAGTAACTGCCTATTGCATAGGAGGAGTAGGTGGGATTGTGCTTGTGTATGTGTGTGTGTGTGTGTGTGTGTGTGTGTGTGTGTGTGTGTGTGTGTGTGTGTGTGTGTGTGTGTGAGAGAGCCTTTGTGTGCGTTGGAGTGTGTGTGCTGTCATTGTGTCATTAATGCTGGGTGTTTGCGCTGTCCTGGCTCATGTAAGAGGCTTGTCTAATCTCATTGGTGATACCTCCTGTCTGTCATGCGCTCCTCTCTTTATTATTCCCCCGCTTCATCGCTCTGGAAAAGTGTTAATCCCCATCTCTCTCTCCTTCCCTGCTTCCCCTCTCTCCTATGTCTCTCTGTCTCTTTCAGTCACTAATAAACACATAACAATGAAGCAGCCGTGAGGCAAATAACGGCACGGAGGAAACACACAAACACACTAATTATAGCCTGTTACACATGTGTAATATTTGAACTATCAGTGTTGCGTGAAAAAATGGATTAAGAGTACAAAATAGTGATTAATTTATGTCATATTTCATGTATGTGTGCATATGGCCGGGTATGATTATGGTACTGGCAGCGGCAACAATGGAAACACTACGAAGGAAAAGCTATTCTTGTCATCTCCACTAGCAGCGAGTTTATTACTGGTTTTCTTAAAAATGTACATTGTCAGTGTAGGAACAATTTGTTTTTCATAAAAAGTATATTAAAGTGTTTTTGTGTGGACATGTTGTGTATGAGTGTGTGTGCATTTATAGGAAAATTAGGGTTTATTACAACTTTAATCTTATTTATGGCCATCATTTGTATTGGTAATAACAATCAAGCTGTATCCACCAAATTAATTGTTGAGATCAGGGAACATCAACATCACCTCCAAATAAATCTTTTTTTTTTTTTACATCAATCTAAGAAATATGCAGTATATTACGGCCTGTATAGCTTTCATTTTAAGTCACTATTTCTTATTGATAGCTTAGCAGCAAGCTAGCTTTGTAGGGAGATGACGTCCCCATTCTTAATTTGATCTAAAAGGCTCTGATTGGTCAAATGTCTCTCCAGGCAGGGGAGCAGCCGAGAAAATAAATAAATATATTGGCGATGTGAGTGGTCTTTCAGGGGTCTAGTAGTAGGCAAGTCGTGTTCCCAGATCTCAGCAATTAAGTACTTAGTACAATGTTATACAAACTGATGGTCAAAACTACAAAAAAGAAAATGTCCTTGGATTTTCATGTGCTGTGTGTGTGTGTGTGTGTGTGTGTGTGTGTGATGGATACTAAGTCCACTTACCTATCGAGCTGACTCTGGTTGGTGGACCTCCGATGCTGGAGGGGGCGACACTGTGCTTCATGGAGCCTGCGGGGCCCAGCTTGGTGGCAGCAGCAGCAGCGACCTGTGGGGAAGTTGGGGGGGAGTTGGGTGACTTGCTCTCGGATGCCTTAGGCTTGGCCGACAGGTTCAGTGGCTGTGCACCCTCACTGTCCTGCAAAAACCAAAACAGCACAGTTTCGCCTGCTGTGACCACCGTAGGAATTTGGAAGCGGGAGGCAGGGGGGGGGACGCCCTCCCCTTACCTCACCGACACCACTCGCAATTGAGGCTTTAACACGTACTCATGAAACGGGCGCCCATGCACAGCAATGGGACAGAAGACAAGGTGCATGCCACTGCCTGTATCCAAAATTTGCGGCACAGACAACAATAAATATTGATATATTCTTTTGTGCAAACCACTGACATTTACATGCAAAATAACTGACTTCCTATCACAGCAAAGTCGAGATGATTCATGCACATGCATGTGCACACTCCATATGCAGGCTCCAGTAAACATGCACTATAATTCTGCTCCTCAACATGCTTCAAACAAAGCCAGCGGTAAGAGCAACAATCACACACCTGAGGAGAAGAAACACCTTAAAATCATTCTCAAAACTACAGCGGACACCTCTCTCTGTCTTTCACAAAGAACAACACCTCCCTGAGACTGTGAGAGTGAGACAGCTGTGAGAGTCTAAAGACATGGTGATGTCTCAAGGTTTTAAACAGCGAACAGAACAGAGGACTGTCTGCCACTTCAATGTGCACTTGCTCCATTAGAAACAAGGGACAGTCATGGCTGTGAACATGGGAATGTGCGAAGCGGCACTTTCTGCCTCAAAGACAAACACGCACGCACGCACACACGCACGCACGCACGCACAGTCCCAGCAACCAATCAATAACATTTTAAAAAGCTGGAAACAGGACTTATTATATCTATATCATTAAATTCAGTCATTTATCTAGATCAAAGGATGTCTGCCCCAAGCAATAACCTCAACACAAGCAACAGACAGCGGGCCCCTAAATGAATCGGCATGTGGACCACCGCACGACGCCGGGGGCTGTTATCGTGTTAATTGTCATGGCAACACCACCCCTGCTGATGACCTAATCCAATCAGGGGTAGCCTCAGAGGGTCACATGACAGGAAGGAAGGAATTAGATCACAGAGGGGCCAGATGTACACAGACCACTCTGTGTGATTAAAACGCCGCAATTAAAAGGCAGACACATGGGGCAAGGGACGGCTCGGTAAAGATACACTAAACAATAGTGTCTATTAGGTTTAGAAATAGAGTTTGTTTTAAATATTATTGTATTTTACAGTAATATATTCATTGTTCCTTAGTGTACATTTTACAAAAAAAAGAACTTTTAGCATTACAGGTCTTGTCCTATTGTAGTTACCTTTAAACCACAGAATAGAATAGTGACATTATTTTTCTTTATTTTCTGGTCATTAGTCTAATTGCTGCTTAAGCAGAGTAGAATCCAGCATACAGTCGGATCCACAAAGGGAGCAAGTACTGTGTGTGTGTGTGTGTGTGTGTGCGAGGTATACCCACTCATTAAGGCCGACTTTCCCTGATTCCCACTCCTTGAGTCGTACTAAGCCTTATGAGCCCCTCACAACTCAATTAAGCCCTTCCAATTAAGCCCCTACATGTGTACGTGCCTATGCGTGTGTGCAATCACTACTTTGTGTGTGTGTGTGTGTGTGTGTGTGTGTGTGTGTGTGTGTGTGTGTGTGTGTGTGTGTGGGATGAGGCCTAACCGGATTGTCCTTCATTAGGGGGGTCTTTCTAAATAGACGAAGGACCCCCAAAGATGCCTTCAGTGAGACAATAGGCCAGAGAAGAACAGGAGAGAAAGGAGGAGAGAAAAACCAAGCAGGATCTTCTCAATCCTGACCCATATTATGGTGGGCTTTGGCTAGGAATGCATTTGAATATTTATTACAAATAGATAATGCCTCAGCCTCTTGTACAGTGGATGGGGGGAGCTTCCTCTACGCGCCAAGCCAAATCCTATGGTGGGAAGGTGGCCAACCTGCATTATGCCAGTGTGGAGGAATTAGTTTAGACAGTGAGCTGAGAGGCTTGGACCGACTTGTTTATGTGTGTTTATGTGTGTGTGTGTGTGTGTGTGTGTGTGTGTGTGTGTGTGTGTGTGTGCGAGGCCTCTAAAGCCTCTGAAAGCCTTGGAATCTTGAATTAATACAATTGCTTTTGTGTCTCTCTTGGCTGATGAAACTCCAGCTTTGAGACCAAAAACATGCAGTGACAACGAGAGCCAGAGGGACAGAGAGGAAGCAGGAGGGGAGATATAATGTGTGTGTGTGTGTGTGTGTGTGTGTTTGTGTGTGTGTGTGTGTGTGTGTGTGTGTGTGTGTGTGTGTGTGTGTGTGTGTGTGTGTGTGTGTGTGTGTGTGTGTGTGTGTGTGTGTGTGTGTGGGCTGTATTTGACTTCTGTGGAATGCGGACATGTGAAAGCGACATCAGGGTTCTGCATCTTATCACTGGAGTTGATGCTTCAATTAACAGAACAAGTATGTGTGCCACTAAAGTTTATCCTGGACAGAATTATGTGTGTGTGTGTGTGTGTGTGTGTGTGTGTGTGTGTGTGTTAAGGTTTGTGTGCTACAATGCCTATGTCAAGACCTTTACATGTTCCTCTCTCCTTTCTTCTCTCTGTCTTTCCTCCTCTCACTGTTTCCTCCTATCTTCTTTTCCTTCCAGCTATAATTGACTGTTTGGATATTAATTATATTGTCATATATAGCTCTCTCAGACAGCAGAGGACACAAAAGAGGTTTCTTACACTACGTGGCACCGATTCAAACGCTAAACTTCCCAAGTACGTAAATGCACTTTACATTTTCTACTAATATGTATTTGGAGAGAAGAGACAAGTGAAGGGGACTTTACCTTGACAGTCTAGACTGGTTGTTTTATTTTCCTAATTATAGGAGGCTTGTTGGCTCTTGTTGATTCTTATATCCATTAGATTGAAATGACTTAAATACAAGTAGAAATACTACCATGTAAATATACGCTGCAGCAACTGAAAGTCATCAGTAAAATATACTTGAAGTTGCCAAAGTAAAAGTAATCACTAGGAGTGTTGGGTTATATTTCTTCTATTATTGGTTTATTATCCCTAATGCATTAACATGCAAGCAGTTATTTTTAACAATGTAGCTGGTCATGAACTATATTAACTACTTTATATACAGTTACACTGTTTTAATTGTTTTTATTTGTTTTGAAGTGGACCAATAAGTACATAATTTTCTTTTGGAGTACAGTAGAAGTATAAGGTAACATAAAATGGAAAAGGACATCATAATTGTTCTTAAGTACAATTCTTGAATAAATGTACTTAGGTACTTTTGGCCACTGCGTGTGTGTGTTGCATGTCAGCGAATGGGCTACATATGGTGCATCATTTGAATTGCACTATTGTATTGGTCTGTATGCATGCCTGCCTACATCTAAAGGTCCACTCTTGCGTATAGGAAAGCAGCATGTATGCTGCAGTGATTTGTGCATGGGTATGTGTGTGTAAATGGGGCTTGTTGGCATGGTGTCTTCTGCAACACCTGTGAGTGTGTGCGTGTTTGCACACGGGTGTGTGTGTGTCCGTGTCTCACCCGAGGGTAAAGCACTTAAGCGGTGTGCGCCTGAGTCCAAACAGCTGTGAGCAGAGGCAGAGGCAGTCTCTAAATGACTAGAGACCTGAGATAGAGCCCACAGGGGGAGCACACCTCTAAAATATACATGTCACTCACCCAGAGAGAGAGAGAGAGAGAGAGCGAGAGAGGGGGAGAGAAAGATTGAGTGTTAGAATGAGTGAGAGCGCTGCAGTGGTCAGCCTGGATGAAAGAAATCAAAATAGAAAAGGAGACAGATTGAAGCAGGGAGAAAAGAAAAAGACAGAAAGAAAAAATGAAAAGCAAGCACGCACTTATCTAAAGTTTGTCTCTCATTGCTCACAAACAGCGCAAGTGCATGGGGGAGTAACACCAAAACAGCACTGCTATCAATTGGCCAGTTTGGCTCCATGGGGCCTGTGGGTCCACTCCCCAGTCTGCCACTCCTGCCATTACGGCTCCCCACTTCCCCTCCACCACAGGCCGTAGCACATGTCTATCAGCCCAACTCCATATATATGGTAATAAGACGAGTGTGCCGGTGGGGCGGGATAGTAGCAAGTTTGTGTGTGTGTGTGTGTGTTTGACGGAGGTGTAGGAAGGGGTTGATGGACAAGGAAGCAGGGGTAAAAAGCTCTTCGTCAATCATAAGCTTTAGTCTGGGCCATGAGCTAGTCCTGATCGTATGTGTGTTCATGTGTTTGTGTACAAGCATAGGTCAAGGACAAATGAAGGCAATGAAGACGGATGGAGGAGTTGCAAGTAGCAAAGGAAAAGATGTGGACGTGGAAAAAAGGAAAGGAGAGGAGAGGAGAAAAAAAGGAAAGGAATAGAGCAGAGGAGAGGCAGGCCAGGCCAGGCCAGGAAGGACAGGCCAGGACAGGACAGGACAGGACAGGACAGGACAGGACAGCATATGATGTGATCAAGGGAACGAGTCTGATCCTGTGTGTGTGTGTGTGTGTGTGTGTGTGTGTGTGTGTGTGTGTGTGTGTGTGTGTATATCTGTGTGTGTGTTGATTTGTGACTGACCACTACACTTTTGGGTGGTCTGAGGGCGGACAGAGGATGGCAGGGGGCATGGGGGTTCTGTGTGTGCATGGGAGGGGGGTGGGGAGTTGGTCAGGGTCCCAACGGCTGACCAGATATTCATAGAATTCCACTCGGATGGACACAAAGCTTCCCTTCGCCCCTATTGTGCAGCCAGCCGAGAAAACGGCACAAACACCAATACATCCTCAAATCCACCGCGACCGCATACCAGCTGGAGTTTTGTGATAAAGTTGATTTGCAGAGGTGACTGTGAGTTTTGTCAGGGACCAAGTTGTAGCAAGGTGTGCATTAGTATGAGGAGCTGACCGTTGCTCAGGACACTTGTTTGATTGAAATAAAAAAAATAAGGAAAAGATTGGGGATGCAACCTCCAAACAAGCTTGGAAACATGTTCAGCTCATGCACTGCAGTGAAACACAATCTCGTCCAGGCAGACATTCAGTCTCTGTTGTAACACTAGAAAGGCCAAAGTGTACATAGTTGAACTGCAGGTCATTTCTGGCTAAAATCATATTTCTTAGGTGAAGGGATTTGCCAGCACAGTAAGAATATTTGAATAAAAATTCAATAGAAGGTTGTTTCAAGAATTTTTAAGAAATGAGTGTCTTCAAAAATGACTTGATAAGAAAGAGTTATTCTGCAGTTTGATGGCTAATATGAATTTTCTAAATCTAAATTTTCAGCCTTAATGTCATTTCATGTAACTATCTATCTGGACTTTTTTATTTTTTTATTGGAAAAGATGGTTAATATTGGTGACACAACCTTGTGAGCCAATACTCAAGTCCTCAAATCCACTGGCATTTCTAGTATTATACACACACACACACACACACACACACACAGAGGCCTTCCTCGTTTTTTCCCTTACCTTGGCCTTGTTTGGTAGCGGGGAGCTGCGGCCCTTGTCGCTCTGTGAGTGTGCGTTGGTGGGTGGGGAGTGTGTGCCCATGTTGGCCTGGGGTGGCAGGCTGCCTCCGTGCTGCTTGGCTCCCGGGGAAACCTGCATGGCTGCCAGTTGAGCTGCGTACAACTGCTGCAAGGAGGTCAGAGAGACAGGTAGAGAGACAGACGGGGGAACGATGACAGAGGGACAGACAAGGGGGGGAAGGAGGAAAAGAAGAAGAACACAGGGGGGGGGGAAAAAGCATAAGAAAGGGGCAACATGAATAAATGAATCCTTGAGAGCGCACAAACAAAAAAGAAGACGCCGGCTAAAAAGCTCTGGAAGAAGAGGCCATTAGTGGCCCGGCCTCTGTTTGTGTGACAGAGAGAGATAGAGAGGGACATCTCCACTGTCAGCCCCCTCCCTCACCCCACGGGAGAAACGCTAACAGCCTCTCTGACAGGCCCAGAGATGGCCATGTCCCCTCCAGGTGCATCGTGGGAGAAAGGGAAAACATTCCGGCTATCGAGGTCACGCCGGAGAGCCCGCCTCTCGCTCAAGGTGAAAAAAAGTGATGATGGAGAAGGAAAAGAGAGAGAGGGAGATTTGTGAAGCTACATACCAGATGGGACAGGCCAGAAGTGTCTTGTGCCCCTGCAATGGTTTTAGTGTACTGACAATAAGACGCAAAAACACACTGGAACGCTACAAAATGGTCTCAAATAGAGATGAATTGATTCAATAACTGCGGTGGGAAACAACACAAAAACAGGTTCCCCCTATTCTTATTTATGTATTTAATTAATTTCCAATTAAATAAAAGCATTATGGCTTGAGCTGCTATGGTGTGAACATACTCGGGAATATTTATGCAATACCATTGTATCACACATTCTCTCGCCAGTATTTCCACAGCAACAGACTTAATATTCACAATTTGGAAGGAGCTTCAATGTTCATAAACACTTCTTTCCGTCTCTCTAGCTTCCTCCTCAAAAATCCTCCTGCAATTACTTTCATGTCGGCTAATACAAATCTCTGAGACGCTGTTTTGTTTTCTCAGAATTGTTATTCCCTCCTCTGAAGAGCAACAGAACGGTTGTTTAGCGAGGAGTAACTGATGTGTGTGTGTGTGTTTTTTTTAAATAGTTATAATTGTTATCATTTATTTCTGGTGGAAGATTTTTCTGGATGAGGACCATCCTTTTTTTTTTAGTTTAACTTCCGTCCTTCTGTTGGTGCTTGGCTGCCGGCCACAGGCGTCAAACAAAGGCTGGTTTATGCAAATGGACAAGGAAGAGATGCTGTCACTGCTATCTCTCTCTCTCTCTCTCTGTCTGTTTGTACCTCTCTCAATCTTTCTTGACAGCCACATTAGCTCCTACTCTCCTCTGCGATCTTAAATAAAGACATTATCTCTTTTTATACAAACAAGAAAGAAAGAAAAATGAGCCATTCAAACTGGCAGCACACATGCTCCACCACACAAAGAAGTACTTTTTTCTCCGCCTGACTGTCACTCACATGTGGCAACAACTATATTCCCTGTCCAACACTGCAATGGCGATTTTCAGTTAGTTTTCAGTTATAATTACAGTTATCTTTTCTATAGCTATGATTTAATTCTTAAATGAGATACCTATGGGCTGTAATATGTGCCACCAGAAACTGAATTTGAGTCATTTATATTTAAATTTGAATTGCTAAACTTGAATCATTGCATTGAAAAACTGAATCTGAATAGTATAATTTGAAGTTGAATTTATTCGTTTGGAACTGAAGTCCAATAAAATTTGATCCTCACTGAAAATTCAACTCTCTATATATCTTCCCATTCAGTTCTCACAATTCAATTTCAAGTTACTGTGACAGACATCCGGATAGTTGAAGGATGAAGGAAGAGCAATTGAGCGCAGATCGATAGATAGAGTTCAGTGGCGCGGATGCACAGGACTCCTCTTCGACCAATCAGCACCTACGTTTTGGAGCACAGTACCCGCCATGAAATGAGGAAGAAGTGCTTGCCTCGCCTTGACCTGTCTGTCACAGTAACTTGACATTTTGAAAAGCAACCCATGCCCAGAGTGTCAGCATCTGCCACTGTTATGGACACTGAGGGGAACAATGATAATTGAGGTACATACAGTACACGGGCTGTGCTGTTGCTGCTGATGTGCAAATCAGCAGGAGATGGGTCATGCTCTGGCAAGCTACACGGCGCGTAGGACCGGCTCGCTGAGATCAGATCAGCCTCCACTCGCTCATTTCTCTTCAATTAGCTGCACTGTGGCTCCTGGAAGAGAGAGTGAGGAGGGTTCAGCCGAGCATGAACACCCCTCACACCCCCTCCCCTCCCTACCAGCCAAACCCCCTAGCAAGTGGACCACAGGCGGTGTGTGTGTGTGTGTGTGTGTGTGTGTGTGAACGTGTGTGTGTGCATCCTGCCATATTCGGACCAATGATTCAAAGGCCTCTTTATTTGCGGAGTGAATTGAGTTCCATTACAAGGCCAGCTCCCGTCAGTCAAAGCAAGCTCAATGCGTATTGCGAGCAATGACACACACACACACACACAGAGGCACTGTGGAGCGCGCCCAGAGCGTCGCCACAACGACATGCGAGTCAACAAACAGGAAGTGACAGCGCAAAGCCCCCTGGGGTGACCAGAGGGGTGAACACACACAAGGGCGCGCGCACGCACGCACACACACACACACACACACACACACACACACACACACGCACACACACACAGAACAACACAATGAGCGAGGGGTGGGGGAATGGCATCGTAGATGCAGGATGAGACTAAGGAATTTTAAATGTCACTGACTGGCCAGGCATACTGCTGAGCTGAGTGTCCCTGTGTGTGTGTGTGTGTGTGTGTGTGTGTGTGTGTGTGTGTGTGCACACGTGAGCATGTGTAGTAGTCAGTGCGTGCTTGTCACATGAGTATGTGCAGCCTATTGACAAGAGGTGAAAAGGTGATTGGTGTTCCTCTGAGTGAAGACATGGGGGTGATTGTTGGTATTAGTGCTATTGACACGGTGTGTGTGTGTGTGTGTGTGTGTGTGTGTGTGTGTGTGCACGTGTGCTTACATACACACACTGGGCTGTGTCCATTCTCTTAGTCGTACTGTTTCTCCTCTCATCTTAAAGAGGGGGATCTATGTGTGTGTGTGTGTGTGTGTGTGTGTGTGTGTGTGTGTGTGTGTGTGTGTGTGTGAGAGTCTTGGTCAATAATCTGCATCTTTAGTCAGATTACCAGCCAGCCTGGTCTTTGTTGTCAGAGAACGGCGCTTCAGAGTAGTCTGAGCTCTATTGTTTACATGGACACCGAGAACTATTGTATGGATCTCAATGGATTCTTGTCTGTCAGTCTGTCTGTCTGTCTGTCTGTCTGTTCATGTTTTTTTCACTTGCAGCGTGTTTTGGTGCTCAAAGAAATGCCTTTGTTTTCAATTAACTGAAACTATATTTGTGATTAAAAAAGCAACAAATAAAATAAAAGCAGTAGAAAGATGTGTTTACTTTATTGTGTTACGTTTTCTTTGTGCTAGCTTTAGACAGTAAAACAGAATGTAGAAAGTTACTTTTCACTTTATATTTTCTGATATCAGTGCTATTACTTGTGCTATCACTTCAACATTGCAATGTTTAGTTGTGGGAATTTCATCACAATTTGCAGACAATACGTAAATAGAATTGTACAGTAATTATATCATAGAGGATTTATACATTTCCTTTACTCATTATGTGTTCGGAGTGGTTAAGGCAGAACTTGCCTAACTATAGTCACCTATCTCTGCTGCCTATTGATTTCACATTGATCCCATGCTGTTATCACAAAATGGCATTTCCTTGCAACTCCAAGAAGCCTTTAAGGTCAAGAAAGGGAAGATACCAACACTGAAGCAATTCTGTGAAGAAAATGCTTTGCTGCACTCTTTCTCCCCTCCAGATAAGGTTCCGTGGAGAAACGAGTTGCTCGATTGATTTCTCATTTACCTTCTGTCATCTGTCCTTGCCTGTTTTGTCCGCTGTCCCCCTCTCCCTCCCTCTAACCTCTAACATCAATGGTCAATAGGGAGCCAGATTAACATGCTCTAATGCACAATGTCACACTCATCTCACAGATTAAGATGCTAAATGCCAACCTTGTACACTCTAAAGCCTCCATTGCCTTGAAAACCATCTGTGAAGGATTCTGTGTTAAGCTTCTATTGACTATAAGAGCTTCTCTGTTGATTTCTATGGAGGATATTTTACACACGTAAAAAGAGCTTTAAATCACTGAGAGATTAATAAATTTTTCTAAGAACTGCACTTAAATTGAGAGTTTTTATCCAAATAATGTTTCTTTCTATGTATACAGTTTTGCCCCAGTGTAATCACGGCGGAAGCCATTATTCTCCTTTATGTCAATACTGTTCACAAAGAAGTAGACATTTTCAAATTTAAGACACCAAGAGGGACAGAGAGATGGTTTAGCTACCATCAGGACCCCCTAATAAGTTACTGATAATTGAAATGTTGTAGATTTGTCCATATTCAGTTTGTGCAAGTCTAGATCTTAAAAGGGCACACCAAGTTCAGTTTAAAAATACATTAACTTTAAACTACAAATATGGCTGTTCTTGTAGTTGCCGGTGAGGTCCTCAGGGTTATTTGGGCTCGGGCTTGTGGACTACAGATTTGTTTGGAAAAAGCCTGCTTCACAAATTGGGGGCATGGTGTTTAAAAGACGAGCATGCACCAATCAGGGAGGCTCAAACAGAAGACGCTATTGAGTTGCCTTATGGGAAATGCAGTATTCAGTTTTTATGGTGCATATAAATTGAGACTTAAAGTCAGGATATCTCAGGCTCTGCTGCATGGATTTTTATTATTCTTTTTTTAAATATCTATCTCTTGTAAGTCCCCCAACTTCAAAAATGCAGAACTAAATTCCTGTAGTGCTCCTTTAATCCTTTGGTGATTTTCTTTTATATTACAAGGAAGTTAGCAATGTATGAAATCAAAAAAGTTAAGAGGAAAGTAAATAAATAAATAAAGTAATTTACCAAGCACATTGTTCAGAGAAGTAAAAAGACTATTAGATAATTTGTGTGGAACAATATTGTCAAAATATAAACACTTTTGTGGACACCAGCAACGTGCCCGGTGCAGCTTTAATGTTGTGCACTGTGTCAGTAAGTGTATGAAGATGTGTGCAGACAGTACGGGCTGCCCACATTAGCACCATTTTACCAGTTACCCAAGTGAGTCTATTAAAGCCTGTTGAAAGTACTGAGGCACCAAAGGTCATGGCCTGGACCAGATTAAATGCTATCCTCTCATTGCCTGAGATAAGAAACCACGTGTGTTGCATGTGGTGGACCGAAAGAAATCAACTCATCTTGGACTTTTGACACCTTTTCAAATATAATATATATAATATGTAATATATAATAATAATTATTTGACAGAAAAATAAAGAATTATTAGATTTAAACTACAAATATGGCTGTTTGATGTAGATCTTGAAAAGTCAACATTTTAGTGCAATTTCATAGGTGTATGGGAGGAAATGCATGACATAGCATATATGAGAAATGTATGCCAATTACACTGCAATGACTAATGTGTGTGTATTTGTGTAGTTCAAGTGTCGAAATCTGTCAGCATGTTTCCATGCACTCCTGAATGCAGCTGCAAAGTTCATTGTGTACTCTATCTGAACATCTTTCATTTTCTATCTGTGTGTGTGTGTGTGTGTGTGTGTGTGTGTGTGTGTGTCTTGGCAAAGTGGATTCACTTGTGTCCTCTCCGCCAAACCACTGTGTTGCCGTGGCGACCTGAGGCCTGCGCTAACTGTCATGTCTCGTCTCTGCAACAGAAACACCTCCTTATCAAATGAAGGCACAGAGAAGATCCCAAAGGAAATCCATCCACATTGAGACATCTGTATTTGTGTTAGCCTGGGCAAATCCGTTTCTCTCTGACAGGCCTTAATCTCAATGGGTGACTGTGTGTGTGTGTGTGTGTGTGTGTGTGTGTGTGTGTGTGTGTGTGTGTGTGTGTGTGTGTGTGTGTGTGTGAGATTGTGTTTGTCTGAGAGGATTGTAAGAAAGAAATCTGCTAGTGAGATGTTTTTTTGCACTTGTTGTGTCCTCTCACCCCTCCCTGCTGGTAAAAAAAAAAAGGAAACAGAAAATCCAATTGCAAGGTGGACAAAGCCGTTCAACTGGAGATTGAGTGTTTCTGAACACAGACGAACATATGGACGGCTAGATTGAAACAGTGATAACAGCACAGAGGACATTATTCTCAGGCTAAACACACACACACACACACACACACACACACACACACACACACACACAGTAATAATGAAATCAGTGACGACAGCGGGATCCGTTCTCCATGATAGAATTACACAGCTTTTCTATTCTTCCTGCAGTGTCTAGCATATGGGGCGGCATGTTTGGCTGACAGGTGCAAATGTACTACATACACTCTGCCTTTAACCTTTAACCCATACTTTCACATAATTCCCCATGTATGTGAACAGTAAGTGAAAAAGATGTGCAGGGAAATGTGTATGTCAATGCAGCTGCTTCTCTCAGATATTCATGTGTCATATTTTATCATAATGCGTGTCAAGGAGACACGAGGACAGCCTGTGCAGAGGCCGAGCCCAACACTGGAGGTTAATGTGTTTCAGACAGGCAACTGGGGGGGAGGGGGACGCCTGTGCAGGCTCTTAACCCCTGGGAGAGGGGGCCCCAAAGCCCACGTGGATCCGTGTGGAAATATGAGGTCCAGTCGTGTGTGTGTGGTAGTCTGCGAGAGAGTGAGTGTACGAGCGGTGGGGTCAGGATTACCAAGCGATAGGCCACTTATTTTAAATATGCAGACAGGAAAAGGACCAAAGTCAGACTCATCCTCCTTATAAGCGAGATAACAGATGTTGACTCGTTTTGTTTTTACTGTTTTCCCTCTCTGTGGTTTTGTTTCTCCCTGTCATCTCTTTCTGCTTTTTCACCGTTTGGCCTCCAAATTTACGACATAATAGCAGAGAAAACAAGCACACCACTGTCAGGATCCGATCATATTATACATTTTTGTTAAATCCTCTAATGACATTTTTTTTTTAAAAGTTTTATACCTCTAGAGTCATCTCAAAAATGCAAAAAAATATAATTGTTTGGATGGTCTTCAATCTTAACCTAATTTCAGGCATTTGCTGGTTAAAAGAACAAAAAAAACCTACAAGTTGAAAAGTGAACAGTCATTAACTTTAATTTGAAGATAGGACCCAGTTGAGTGTTTGTGGTGTGTTTCAGCAAATAAATGTGTCCGCACATAGGGTTAATAGTAGAAAGTTCTGGGATTTTCTGAAATATAAATACAATTGACTTGGTTTTCCCACTTGTTTCCATTCACGTAAGTACATGAAGAAATTGATTTGAGAGGCATGAAGATTGCCTAAAATATGTAATCCATCACAGTGGAAAGCATTTTTCTTATTACTTTCTACTGAAAGATGAGAGTAGATTATGCTTAAAAATGTTTCCTTCTTGGTGTGTTCAGGTGCTTGTGGAACAAAAAGTAATAATCAATTTGATCATGATGACAACTTAGAAAAGAAAGATGCTTGTGTGCTGTTAAAAGAGATTGAAATCTCTTCAGCATCACCCACACATGCTTTGACAGTCAATCTAGCCAAGGGCTAGGGTTACACTTGTCACTTCTGTGTGATTTTTGAGCTCTGATCATGAAGATCGTGTTTTTATGGGATCATGTCACTGTCCACACATTGGCTGAAAGTGACAGCTTTACATTCCCCCTACCCAGTATGTGGTGTGAACTCTGTGAGGGGGTTTATTACCATTGGGAACAGCCAAGTGAAAAGGAAAAGGGATTGTTTTAGTCAAAGACTTCTGGTTGTTGTCATTTTATTTACTGTATCTTTTCTCCCTCTAAATCTGCTTCTGCGAAGTCATCTGCATATGCTGTAGTCTTACCTGGAGTTGTAAGGGTCCCAGGCCTGGTGTGGCAGCAGCAGCAGCAGCCATTGTTGTGGGGATGAGCTGGAGAGGGTACGGGTCACCTGAAGAAAGCCACAGAAGATCGCACAGTTTTTAAGCACGTCAGTGATTGTTTCCGGTGCATTTTTACACACTAGGATCCCCTTCTCCATGTCCTCCATCTCTCTTTCATTTATCTCCTTTTCTACCTGTAGCATCCCTCTCTTCTTTCAACCTTTCCCGCTCTGTGACCCTTCCTCCACTCATCCCTCGCCCTATCCTCAATCTATCTGCCCTTCTCTTCCCTCATCCTCCATCTCTCTCTGTCTCTGCACCACCCCGCCCCCCCCCTTTCCCCTCACCTAGAGCTGGGCAATATATCGATATTATATTGATATCGTGATATGAGACTAGATATCGTCATAGATTTTGGATATCGTAATATCGTAATATGGCATAAGTTTTTAAGTCTTTTCCTGGTTTGAAAGGCTGCATTACAGTAAAGTGATGTCATTTTCTGAACTTACCAGACTGTTGTAGCTGTTCTATTATTTGCCTTTACCCACTTAGTCATTATATCCACATTACTGATGATTATTTATCAAAAATCTCATTGTGTAAATATTTTGTGCACCAATGGTCAACACTACAGTATCGTTGCGGTATCGATATCGAGGTATTTGGTCAACAATATCGTGATATTTGATTTTCTCCATATCGCCCAGCTCTACCCTCACCCTCTTGTTTGCTCTGCTCCTTGTCATCCCACCCTCTCCTCCCTTCGCCTTCCCCCCATCACTTCCCCCCACCACCACCACCACCACCTGAGTCCCCCTCTGCAGCTGTTAAAGCCGTCCTTTGTGTGCGCTGCCGGTAGGACCTTAATGAAAAGCCTGATTGTGTGTCCTCCTCCTTAATACCCCCTGACAAAGAGCAGCGAGGTGAGGGGATTCTGATAAAGCTGGCCCCAGCGCCGTAATTAAGAGCCGCCACTGCCGATTGCTGCTCTCTCTCTCTCTCTCTCTCTCTCTTTTTTCCCTCCCCTCAACGGTCTGTTCTGCTGCTTTGTTGGGAGAGGGCTGCTTTCAGTCTCTCTTGTCCCCGTTTCCCACTTTCTTATCCTTGTGTCCTCCTTGTTGTCATCTTTCTCTCTTCACGAGTTACTCTCCACCTTTACACCCCCCCTCCCCTCCCCTCTGTCAGGACTGATGAATCAAGAGATAGATTGACGAACAGGGCGGAGGAGATGATAGAAGTGCAGGGAGAAAGAGACAGAGTAAAAGGACGAGTGCGGTTTATTAGTGACCAGGTGCAGATAGGCTGTGCTGTAATTACTTTGGGAGAGAGAGAGAGAAAAAAGGAGGAAGAGAAAGGTTAAAATGAGGGGAGGAAAAGATGGGAGGGTGAGGAAGGGAAGAGGAGAGGAGGAATATTGTACCTAAATATCGTTGTATTGAATTAAACCTGCCTGTTGACAGCTCTGATTTTTTATTGGACATGCCAACTAACCTAAATACAGTCCACGGAGTTCAGACTTTCATAGTGGTATCACATCGAGGACACTATTCTTCACAGAGAAACACTTCTTGAGAATGTTCTCAAGGCTTGACCTGAACCTTTAGCACAGCGGTCAGCTTCTTGGCCATATCGCGACCTTCTATTGTGTGTCTATGTGTGTGCCTATGTAAATGTGTGTGTGTGCTTGGCGTAAGCCAAGACTTTCCTTCTGACATATTTTCCCATATAACTTGGTTTGTTTAAAACGAAACAAAAAAACCCCCAAAGCTGAGACATTCTTTTCTCCAGCGAGGAGGGAAGGCAGGAGGGATTCAAGAATTATTTCAGGACTGTGTATTCTAGGAGATGGGTCTTTTCTCCTCGCTCCCTAGACAAACATGAGCTGGGTGGATATTTATGCTCCTCCTGGGGGTCGCTGTAACAAAAGGGAGAAGGACGGAGGAAAGCAAACATGTTGTTCTTGGCTTGGGGACAGCGTGATTGGCGGGCCCGGATGAAATTTCTCACTGACGAAAGAGACGATAAGGGAGATAGACAGAGAGAAGTGAGAGGCGCCATCAATTGTCAATTTGTGCCCAATTTTACATTTCTTAAATTCTTAAAAGGGGCAATTCACAGATTTAAAGTCTCGAAGAGTACTTCTAAACCTGTAAAAAGAGCTGTGTAATGTCTTCCGGGGCTCTCTGTTAGAGAAACTAACCCTGATGATGTCATCATGCTTTGAGATCAACAGCATTCTCAAATATTTGTCTTCAGTAACTGAGAACTGAGTTGCACATATACGTTTTCAGTTCGAAAAAAAAAATGATTTAAGCAAACAAGTTTTGGAAATAAAAGTAAAAAAACGAGAAAAGTTATGAACAGTACCTGAAAATGCAGTGCTGTTCATTTTCAATACATCCTCACAAAACACTTATATTTTGCTCTAATATGTTGTGTTAATGGTTTGGACGACAATTGTGTTCAAACTGTGCACAGATATCCATAATGTGTGGATAAAAATCTATTCATATGGTTGAAGCTATGAAGCGCCGCGAAAATATGTTGAAGCACAATGCTACACATGTCCTATTTAGAGCTGCAGCACCAAACTACATCAACTCACAACAACTTTGAAAGTTGCCAGATAGTTTTCTCAGGGGTGGCTCAGCCTGGCGCAGAGTGCCAGTCTGGTTGGAGTTGGCGGAGGCAGTGAAAAGACAAGCCCACCACTTGACAGGGTATTTACGTGGGCAGTGGGCGTGGGTGAAGATGGCACTAATTAAAATGGAATGGACTTGTTTGGGAAGCTGTGAAACTCTAAGGGGGAGCGGGGCTGTGGCATGCACGAGCTTCTGTGCACGCTCGCATATCTGTGTCGAAGTATTTTTTTGTGTGTGTTTGCGATATCGCAAAGCATTCTCTGGCTGCCTGGACGTTTGTGTGTGTCTATGTGTGTGGGCTGTGTTGGAAACATGTTCTGGCTGCTTCCCGTGTTAATGTGAGGAGAACCTGGGGCAGGTCACATTACCACCCCCCCACCCCCCTCTGCTAACCCCCCCCACCGTGCATTTATTCCCAGCATCCCCTGGCAAGCACCCTCCTCTCTCTCTCTCTCTCTCTCTCTCTCTCTCTCTCTCTCTCTCTCTCTCTCTCTATCATGGTAAACAACACATTGCCACACAGCCGGAGCGTGATAGCCAAAAAATTAAAATTAAAAAAACATGTCCTGCAGGATGCCTGTATTTTGTTGCTTTTATGCATAAAAAAAAGACAAGACAAAAGGATGGAGCCAAAAGGACTGAGCGAGAGAGGGAGAGAGGGAGATAAAGAGAGAGAGTGTAAACAGGAAGGGTGTATTTGGACTGTTTTTTCTATTAAGAGAGAGATGTTGTTGTAGGGGCGAGCTTGTCTTTTGGGAAACAATTCGACTCCTTGTGTGGGAAAAAAAACGGTCAGACTCTACCTTGCTTGGTGAAAAAAAGAGTTGCAACATCACACATAAAAAGTACTTTTACACTGAAAGTTGCACCTTTTTAATGAGTGTATGTGTGGACGTTACTCACTGCAGCCAGGCTTGTAGTTGAAGCCAGGGGGCATTAGGAAGCCTTGCTGGGCTGCAGCTGCTGCCAGAGTCCTCTGGTCCGGAGGAAAGACAGGAATCATCAGCGGAGGGAGTTGGCCCTGGACCTGCTGATGAAGGCGGAAGATAAGGCGGGGGAGGGTAGAAAAGGAGCAAGGAAGGAAAGGTGAATGGAGGAAAAGAGAAGAAAACACGGGCACCTTTGGCATCTCTTTCAGTAACCACCCATAGACATGCACTGAAAACAATGTTCACAATAATGCTAACAATAGTGCTGTGTAATGTGTGTAACTGATTCCAGAACATCCTTAAGTATCATTCTGAAGACAGTTACATCTGAATTACATCATAATAATTTCTCAGAATCATATGCATTCAGGCTCATATACATATATTCATGGCGTACATATGGAACACACATATGACATCCGTCTGCAAAGACACTAATGAAGTCACACACACACACACACACACACACACACACACACAATTTTCTGGATTCAAAGACAAAAAGCAAGTCATCAGAACAGTTCACTAAACTCACACAACAGCTGGCCTTTTCCTTTTATTTGGAAGATGATGTTCTCTCCCTTCTCCCCACATCAACCCCCTCAACAACCCAAACACACACAACCCTCTCTGCGCGCCCGTCGGCAGAGAGCCATACGACTTCACAAGGTTTCCAGGATTTTAAAAGGAGAAGCAGAAAAAAGCTCCTCCGATGGGTGGCTTTGGCAGAGACGACAGGAGAGAGAGAGAGAGAGAGAGAGAGATAGAGGAGATAGAGACAGAAAAAGAGAGAAGTAGGAGACAGATGGTTGCACTAAACAGTGTTCTGCCAAAAACAACGCACAAAGACTTGCGTGTGATGGACTGACTGACAGTTTGAGAGGAAGGATATGAGAAGATGAGGAAAGGAAGTGAGGGAGAGTGGAAGAAGGTGAGACGAGGAGGAAAAGAAGGACACTTATTGAGCTGTGAAGCCTAGATGTAACGCTGGTATGATGTAGAAAGCACACATATGAAGAGAGAGAAGGAGCTCAAGCCAAATTCTGTGCAAATTTTCCAAAAAGTCAACACAAGAAAATCAATGTGTTGGATGCAACAAGATTGCATACTCAACAGAGCCCCAGTAACTCTTGAGCTACAGTACATTATGTTATTTTAATTAACTTAGTTGGAACATGCAATGTGATGTTTTCATTGGCCACCAGTTTTGCTTTTGAATCTTTGGGCATGGCAAAAGTACAACAACGCTACGCCTACATTGTACTGAAATATGATTAAAAAGAAGAAGAGGCAGGTCTTGCAATGTAATTACTTATCTAACGCTTTTTACACCAAATTTAAAAATGCCTTAAAAACAGGTGTATGGGGACTAAGTGTTGTATGTACATCTGTGATCTCTTTTGGGACTTAATAAGATTCAACCTTTTTATCCAATTCACAGGTTGCACGTTTGTTTGTTACAAGTAACTATTGTGTATCAGCAGAGAAAGACAAGGGGGCATTTGACAGAGAAAGGTCCTTCAGAACCTGTTTTCAAAGGCTGATTAATACTTCACATGGCGAGTAAACTAAACTGCATGTATAAAAGTGGGGCCCCTTTAAAACAAAATCCCTAAATGGGTCTTTCAGCCTTTGACCTGATTTCCAGTTTGCAAAGCACTTTGCTCCCACTTTACAACTCATCGCCTCTCTCCTCCTCCTCCTCCTGCCTCTCTTATTTTGCCATGAGGGCAGCGGGGTAATGGCCGAATAAGATAATGGGAAGGTAAAAGCTGTTTGATGTGGGAAAATTGATCTGGAATGATGGAAATGGCTGCACAATCATAAGGATGCGGCTGTGCCGCGGTACAATCAGGTAATATCTCAGTGATATGGACACTTAAAGTGCTTGAGACAGGTAAATAGAGAGAGAGAGAGTCAGAGAGTGGCTGTCTCTCAGTGCTAACAGCACTCCCAGCTTTCCCTGCCTGTGTGTGTATACTCAATTTTCCCTGGGCGTATGCATGCTTGTGTACTGTAAATACCTATCTGTGTGTGTGTGTTTCTGTGTGTGTGAGCGTGTCTCCTCCTCCCCCTCCGCCTGCTCCTGTGTGTCGGCATGCGGCAGCCAGCAGCACTGTAATCAAACTATCACAGCGCAGGGGAATACAGCTCTCTTCAAGCGACTCCTGTTTCCCCCTTACACCAAAAACAATAATTACTTCACCATTTTGGTTAACCATAAACCGCCATGCCGCGCGATCAGAGGGGAGAGGCGTTCCAGCGCGTTGCTCGGACAGGACCCCCACGGGGACGAATCACAGACAGAACAGTTCCGCTTTGCCTTTCAGGCATAATTGGACATATGCTGGAGTGGAGCTGGCTAGCAATACTGTAATGTTCCGTAGGGAGGGGAGGGGAGGAGAGGAGAGGAGAGGAGAGGAGAGGAGAAGTCTGTGGCAGCCGTAATACATACTGTACATACATAGAAGTTCTGGCACATATATTGTATGCAAAGTCTGTGTTTGTGTGCAAATGGCTTTGCTTTCTTTTATTACAAATGAAAATGAAGCTATCATAAAATGTCTTCTCCTCCCTATATGTGTCTCATTTTCTATCTCATAACAAAAAGACTGCACACAATAAGAAGATATTAATCAGTCTACAGAACTGTTGCACAATACATGTAAGCCTCCACAATGGGATAAGAAGATCAAGCAACAGAAAAGAGGCAAGAGAGAGAGACACAAAAGAAGAAGAAAAAAAAACTGAAATGTGCAGAGAGAAAGAAAGACAGAGAATGGTTTATGGAGGATCATTCTCTACCATATGGAGCTGTTATAATAGTTGGAGAGTTGGATATATGTGTAACAGCTGTTGAGCTGATGAGCAGCACCACTTGCCTACCATGGTCACTGGCGCGCGCGCACACACACACACACACACACACACACACACACGGCAGAAAACATGGGTCAGAGCAAGTTGAGTGAAACTGTGAGAAACAAGGTCTCTGTGTGGTGTGTGTTTGTGTGTGTGTGTGTGTGTGTGTGTGTGTTTTGAGGGTGAGGGGGGTTTGTCCACCCGCTGATCATATGATATGGGAGAGTTTCCCTCATCATGGCCCCCTGTGCATTCCTTCCTATTTACATTGATTTACCATGTACAAAATGACTTAATCTGATATTTCTCCTCATATTGGATGCACTACCTTAAATTGGATTATGAGCTCTGTGTTCGCCTCGTGATCATAGAGTAAACTTTGAAACCAAGTGGAAGACAAGAGAGGGAGAGAGAGCTCTCCCAAATCAGAGAATTAGAATCAGAGACAAAGAGATGCATTGACAGGAGGAAAGAAAAGCCTGTGAAAGAAAGTGAGGGTGAGAGAGAAAAAGATAGGGAAAGTGAGAGCGAGGCCGGAACTACAGTATCAGACAATCTCCAGATCCCACATAAAGGGAAAAGGCACATCTGAAACAGCAGGCGCTTTGGGGAATAACGCACTCCTCAGCTTCTCTTTCACATCAGGCCCAAAGCGAACATGAAAACCTACAACACACACAGACAAAACATCACACTGCTGCTACTGTAGGCTGCCGACGTGCTCCCTTTTTTTTATCTGTAAACCCCTTCTCTAGATCCCAAAAAGAAACCTGAAACAAACCAAACTGGAACTAATCTAAAAAAATCCTCTAATCAGTGAAACAAAGAAAAGCACTCATAATATATATATATATATATATATATATATATATATATATATATATATATATATATATATATATATATATAAAGAAAAAGTGTGAAACTTTTTCTTGAGAATTTTCACGGGGGCAAAAGGACAGAAAGAAAGAAATAAGTCGACAATCCACTATGGCAGGAGAACTTCCCAGGAAATAAACAGCAGATAGAGCGAACAGAATGAACAAGAGAGGGAGAAAGAGAGACGGAGAGGGGAGCAAGAGTTGGATAATTGGCAGCGAGTCGATGCTGCGTTCACCACGCGCCAGGCAGCACAGCTTGAACTTAAAGCGCCGCTGCGGCATAATGAAGATGTGGCCGCTAATTAACATATGGGGTGCGAAACAGGTTGGTTGGCACGCGGCTTGCTAAAAACTCCAAGGTAAAGTTATTATTGGGGAGTAATTAGCTCTATGAAGTTAATGCGCCGAACAATAGCTGCCAGCGCCGCACAATATGGCTCGCATTTGAGCGTGCGAAAAAAATAGCCCCCGCTAAAGTGCGAGTCCCACAGCTAAAATCTGTTGGCGACCATATGCTCCGGCAATTAATGCAAGACCTGGATGACCTATTGCTAAAGAAGGGACGTGCGAGCAACAGAACCAATAATTAATTTGGAGAGAGAGAGAGAGAGAGATGGAAAAAGACAGAGACAGAGAGAGAGAGAGAGAGAGAGAGAGAGAGAGAGAGAGAGAGAGAGATAGCTGGCTTTTAATATTAGCCCATTAACTTTATATGGACAGGGGCTATTAGAGGCCAGCCTGCTGTGAATGTAGGGCCATGGTTCATGTCCCAATGGCTCTGCAATGGCTGGGATGGACACACACACACACACACACCCACACACACACACACACACTTTTCTCTAATGTACTCACACACACAGACATACCTGTACACACACACACACAGGTATGTCTGTGTGTGTGAGTACATTAGAGAAAAGTGTGTGTGTGTGTGCATCGACACATAAAGTGCGTAAGAAAAACACAAATTACACTGGTTGCGGTGTAATGGGAGTGATTAAACAATTACACAGGCAATTGGGTTAGCCGCTCCTATGCACAGAGTACAGAGGTGCTGGTGTGTGTGTGTGTGTGTGTGTGTGTGTGTGTGTGTGTGTGTGTGTGTGTGTGTGTGTGTGTGTGTGTGTGTGTGTGTGTGTGTGTGTGCGTGGTTTACTGTATTTGTGTGTGGAAATTAATGAAAAGCTTTTTAGGGTTTTTGCTTTTGTTTTTCTCTTTTTGTCGCACAGAATTAAAAATATTCAACACGGACAAAGGCTTAGTGCTTATGACTACATCAGGTAAGACACTTGGAGGTGTGTGGGTTTGTGTGGTTTTGAGCCTGTGTGATTGAGTTACCAATGTAGGTTAGCCTTAATAGAGAGCTTGTTAGCCGCTGTCGCCGGCGCGTCTGGCCTCTCTTAAACTAGTCAAAGCATCAGGTGGCTTTACTCATTTTTCTGATTCTTTCTCACTCCTTCTCTGTCTGCTTTGCGGTCTCCCAGCTACAGCAACGTTGGCGCTTGATGAGACGAAAGACAGCCAGCAGAGACACACACTCGTCTGCGTGTGTGGTTAGGTTGAGTGAGTTTTGATTCATTAGGCAGGACACACTCGTGTCCCCTCATCCCTCTGTTTTCAATGTACATGAGTGAGTGTTTGTGCTGCCTCTATTCTATGAAAAATGTGTGCGTGCTCTCAAGGTAAGCCCTGAGCAGCTCGGCAGGTGAGCTCCTTTCATCCCCGTTGCGCTTCCCAGCACAGTGGCAACAGTCGTCCCTGGCGACACTGGAGGGAGCCTCGGAGACAAGTTGTTTAATTAGAATGAGAGAAGACGAGGGGCAAAGCGAAGGGAAGTCTGAGGAAATGTGCTCACCCCTTCGAGCTTAACAAGAAGGCCCCTAGCAGGGGGTAGGAGTGCATGTGTGTGTGTGTGTGTGTATGTTTTGTGTGTCTTTATGTGCACATATGCTCTTGTTTTGTAATTCTGTAGCGAGCAAGTTATGTTATCCCCTCAGATTGAGCACAATGTATTCCAAAGTAGGGATCATTATTCCTGGTCTTGTTTGGGTTTAGGTTTAAGATTAAAGGAAAATCTAGGGTCAAGACTTGGCACAAAATGAAAGCATCATTGATGCTAATTCATGGATAATTCCAGGTAGAATCAATTAGCGAGAGCGATAAAGTAGCCAATCGCTGACTTCTGGAGACTAATGACTTGTGTGTGCATGTGTGTCCTGTATGCCATTAGCTTGTGTTGCTGGGATGCCTGCCTCTGTAAATTAACTTGCTTGTTTGTCAGCTCACGCCACAGTGCCCGTTGGCCCAAATAGCGGATGCTGACACGCATATCACTAGCTTGATTTGGGTTTCAGGGTGAGAAAAAATAGGAAACCGGACGCGAGGACAATAAATAATTTGTCCTCCTTTTATGAGGGATGTGTGTCACTCTCCTCTCTTTTTCATGAGCTTGATTATTCGTTTCATTTCATCACCTCTTCCAAGTGGACGGTTGAAAGCATTCTTCACAGGCCTTTGGGGGGTTAGGGTGGCTAACAAAGCCAAGGACGCAGACACACAAAACACACACACACACAAGAAGGGACAGCTGAACTCAGAGCCTCGTTAGGGGGAAATGCAATCACAAGGGGCTTATCATACAGACACAAAACACACACACACACACACACACACACACACACACACACACACACACACACCACACTGAACCTGGTGCCCTCTCTCTGGCAGGCCATTGTATTGTGGGATTGTGCGGACAATCTCTTCATGAATGATTAAGCAGTGTATTTCTCGACCAAGTCTTTGATGAGGAGTGTGTGTTTGATCATCAGGCGATTGTGCAGCGCTCTCTGTGACTGCTCGCGATAAGTGTGAAGGCCTATATTTTTGTATGTTTGTCCGTGTTTGTGCGCACTTTGATGTGTGTGATATACGTGAATGTGTGTGTTTTTGCGCTCCTGTGATGAGCCCCTGTTGATTGTGTCCCTCTCTTAACAAGGCTGCCTACAGCTGCCCCTGCTTGTGAGAAACTATTGTTGGACCCGTTCAATGGAGAGACGCTTGTTTGGAAAAAGGTTGCAAAGTCATGGGAAAAGAGAGCTTTGTCTCCGCTGGGTCGTCAGGGAGTGAATCATGAGCGGACGTGTTTATAGCTTTACACACACAGCTGCGGCGAACACACGCGCGCACGTATGCGCGGATGAAGAAATGGACGCTCGAGAATGCACAGAGAAATCCTCAGAACCAGACTTCTTCTTTTTTTTTGTCAGAGAGACAATTCAGAATTTGAACTCGCACAAAGCAAATAAACACAGCTGCTTTACAAAGAATCGTGGACACTCATAGACACACGTCTCACACGCATGCTATCACAAGGTCTCTTATCACACAAACTGTGTATGGCTAAACTATTGGGGGAAAGGGAATGTGTGTGTGTGTGTGTGTGTGTGTGTGTGTGTGTTCCCTCTTGGACAGGGTGTCTCTTTATGATACAAAGCCCGGCTTTCTCAGCTCAAAATTCAGTGTCATCTGCTTTTACAAAGGCCTGGGCTATTCGTTCCAAGCCACCTGGACCAAGATAGAGGCTCCAGTGTAGCACCCAAAAGGATAATACCTCCATTTTTAAGTGTTACATATATACCCACCCATGTTCTCAGAAGCTTAAGACACTGATTCACATTGAAAGGGACTTTTTAGTTGATTTACTTTGCAGATTCTTTTGGTCTATACAAGGTTATTCACTCTGTCTACAATCTGCATTATTAGATCTGTTTAACATCTTGTTCATAACGCCTTTGCAAATAAGAAGTCAACTGAGTTTGCATTTCCTAGTATTTCCTGGTGAAAGGAATTCCTCCTGCAGATGTCAGGTGATTGACAAAAAGCAGAGTGAAACAAAATGAGTCCTCTCCTCGGGGGAGAAAAAACAAGCTGAAATTAAACCAAATGTTGCTTAATTCTATGTACTGTACAACACTACATGTATTTGCATTTTTTTGTTTTGTTATTTCTTATAATTGTGCAGTGCACACTGGAGAGCCAAAGATCAGGAGTAACTATGTGACTTAACTCAATCGATTAACTTAAATTCTTCTCATTATCATATGTTCAATTGCTCCATCTGTGACAGTACCGCTGCTCTAATGAAAGAAGAATTTCTTAAATTAGGGTCAAACATGGTTCTTAGTAACCATGACCCAACCACAGACCCGAGTCAGGTCGGATCCAAATTATATTAAGTATAATTTGACCCAGGAAGGGTAAAAAGAAATCCAAGCAGACTCGCTATCAGCTCTCGTGAGGAAAATGTTTAAAAGTTTGGCTAATAATAATGTCCGTTAGCTACCTTGTGGTTGCCATGATAAACATTTGAGGTATAATGTGATCTAGTTCTAACATTTCTTTGGCTAGAAGGTGAAACCACAGAAAGGGTTAACCTATTGTCAGTGTTGTTTTGAGCGTCTTCCCGACCCCTTCTTGGCTTTTCTCACTGGCTTGGTTGCCTAGTTTGAGTTAGTACAACGTTGGGGTTGCTTAACCAGAGCCAATCTACTGCTCTGCCTGTGAACACACCCCTACCGCCACTCAGACACAATGGAATACAAATGAAAAAAGTGAACTTCACTGCCAGCTTGACGTGCAATCAATGATTTATATAATAAAGACTTAAAACGTACATACTATACTAGTGCGGATTTTTCCAACCAAGCTGACCACTTTCACGTGATTACACAGGTTGTGTGTGTGTGTGTGTGTGTGTGTGTGTGTGTGTGTGTGTGTGTGTGTTAAGAGGAGGAGGGGCTAATGTAATTCAATCCTGATTTAAGGTCCCAAATGCTGATGGCTGAGCAAAGAAAAGCTTCAACAATCAAAATCACAAAATTGCCTTTGTGGGCCATGCAGACACACATCAGGACACATCCACACAAACACTTGGAAAGATACACACACATGACTACACGTGTGGATGGACACACACAGACACACCGGCCTCACCTGGATTTGTTGCTGCAGGAGGTTGATTTTGTGTTGCTGCTGCAGAAGCTGCTGCTGTTGCCGGGCAATCTGAGGACGGCGAACACAACACATTATTATAATGTATATGCAGTATGTTTGTGTGGGAGTGTGTGCACATGTTGTCGTGTGTGTGCTTCGGTGTGTGTACAGGGCCTGTGGGAGATGCGACACATCTGCAGGTCTCTGAGGCCCCAGTTGAACGACAGAGGGTCGATGCCCTGGTATGAAATATTAAAAAGCTCATCTCATCTGGACTCAGCTCACAGCCAAGTGGACAACTGTGTCACACGACACACTTACTGACTGGAATGGTTGTAAACATTTTGAATTCTAATCTATTAGTCAAAATCAATTGCAGATGCTTGTAATATAATTTTACTTGGTTTTTGAAGCTTGCCTGTTGTTCATTCTTACCTGTTCTGCAGCCTAAAATGTAATTAACTTCTGCAGAGAAACTCTACAGTGGCTCATAGAGTGGAAAAGAAGCCCAAGCACACAGTATTCACACACAGTACAGCCAGACTCGGTACACACTGGTACGGGATGCAGCCAAGGGCACTGTAAGGTATTGTGTTTGTCACAGGTGATTCGTCCTTACAGCTGTGTTTCTGGATGTGTGTGTGTGTGTGTGTGTGTGTGTGTGTGTGTGTGTGTCCCTTCGCAAACCCAAGCTTCCTAGAAGCTAAAAAGCACAATAAAGAGGGAAACCCTTTTCTATGCAAATACCTGGCAGACTGTCGCCTGGGAGCTTGGAGTGTGTGTGTGTGTATGTGTGTAAGCGTGTGTAGGTATGTCTGCGCTACATCCGCTCTAACACTACATACCCTCAGCTTATTCCTGTGCAATGTTCCTGTGTTCAAGCTGCCAAAGGCGTATGTCTCTGGCTGCGTGAAAGCTATACAGCTATACTGTGTGTGTGTGTGTGTGTGTGTGTGTGTGTGTGTGTGTGTGTATGTTTATAACTTGTGACTCCAAATCAGTATCCAATCATGTGCCATTGTTTACTGTGTACTGATCAGGCTTCAGATCCTTCGTGGCATTACAGTGGGGAAAAACCTATGAAATTGTTACTGTAAAATAAGGTGGAAAACCCAACGAAACAAGATATCTACAGATGGGGAAAATTGTTGAAAAGTGCTGGCTTAATAGGAAATAAGTGATATAACAAATAGTTCAGGCGTTTTTTTTATGTTATGTTGAACTACAGTCAGACTAAATGACTTGTTAGGATGGATTTGTTTTGCAGCGTAGGCATACAGTTTACAGTGTTTCCAAACGAAGCCCTTCACATGCAGTGCCCCTGTACCTGGTCCTGCTGCTGCTTGGCCAGCTCCATCTGCTGCCTTTGCTTCTCCATCTGTGAGGCGGCCAGCTTCTTCTGCTCCTCATGGGCCGCCAGGAGCTGCTCCCTCAGGCTGCTCAACTGGCCAATCATGCCCATGAGTTGGCGCTCTTTCTCCGCCAGGCTGTCTGCAGTACCTATAGGGTGAGAGAGGAGGGGGGGGGGGGAGTGGAAGAGAGGGGTCAAAGGTGAGATGGTAGCACTTTGAAGAAAAGTGCAAGACTCGGTTGAGGTTACGCCATGAAAGATCTTTCATCATTTAAAAGAACGTCTAGCTGATCATCGATAAAAGGACATTTTCTAAGTATTAATGTACAGTATGTGTCAGCCATTATATATACATATCACAGAAGAAGTAATAAGATGTAAATGTAAGAGGAGCAAAAAGCTGAGATGTCATGCACTGTTCTTCTACTTCTTTGAGAGTTTGTCATGGCTATCCGGAGGCCAGAAAGGATTGTGGGGCTGAGGTTAGAGGTCAGAGGCATGAAGAAGAGGGACAGAGGAGGAAGGAACAACAACAAAGCAGTGTAAAGCTATCCATGGCTTGTTGGTCAACCTAATATATGACTGGTTAGGGCCTCTGGACGGTAGGAGGGGGCATGTCAGTGGAAGGTGCGTATGTGTGCTGCAGAGTTGTAAAACCAGATGTTGACTTATTTTCTCGGGCACAGAGGGCCAGCAGTGATTACTCAAGCCACATCCATCACTGCCTTTATTGCCTTATTGA